>NC_060156.1:28383552-28410789 GCF_021292245.1 Micropterus dolomieu
GACCTTCTTGCTGTGAGGCGACAGTGCCAACCACTGCACCACCGCACCGCCCATAGAAATATATATTTGAACTTATTTCCTTAATTGTAAATATTCTTGCGAGTACTCAGAACTATAATATATATCACACTGAGGGCTCCTGGAAACACTGGCCTTGTCTATTATAATTCTATACAGTCTGCTGGTATTAGTCAGTCCTGTTTGTCCAGGATACAACTAACTAACATGCGGCTGCTTGACTTCACACTGGCACCAGAAAGAGAAAACATCATCCCTGCCTTTCTTTGCTGAGTTTCAGCGTAGTATGGAACTGATCTTACTGTTTTGTTTTTTTTAAAAGGCACTCAGTGGGCTGATCCTTTCTTACATCTCAGACTGTCTCTGAGGTATTCTGACCTGAATACTAATCCACGTCCTAGGGTGGAAGTCCAGTTATAGTGGAACCTCTTAATTAGGAGTTCCCACACAAATGAAATTAGTCCCACCTCTATGTTACTTGTTATCCTTGCCTTGAAAATTGTACAGAACTTATGAAATATGTGTTTGTTTGTTTTTTAGATGTATTTCGTAAACAACAGGATGCAGTATCTTGAACAGTAGAATTGTGAGGGTCAAGGCTCTTATTTT
This sequence comes from Micropterus dolomieu, assembly GCF_021292245.1. Classification (NCBI taxonomy): domain Eukaryota; kingdom Metazoa; phylum Chordata; class Actinopteri; order Centrarchiformes; family Centrarchidae; genus Micropterus; species Micropterus dolomieu. Next base: position 28,384,180 of record NC_060156.1, read on the forward strand.
TGAGTAAACATGGGAGAGATGGTGTCCCTGTTCCATAGTACACCAATTTTTAGCAGGTTCACACTGCAAAAATACTATACTAAAAAAGCCAGTACCTGATACCTCAGCTAAGGGTATCTGCAGATACCAAGCTGATACCAATGCTCTATTTTTCTAATTTAAAAATCTGTAAAGATCACTGTGTGGAACTGATTGGAAACATGTCAATGTTAGGCCAGAGCCCACTGTGATTATCACATCCATGATGTACACGATTATCCCACAATCTAATGCACAAAGGAAATGGGAGCAGGACTCAGAGCTGCAGAACATAAGACATAGTTGTGGATGTTGGTAAAGCAGGTCCAAAAAGATCTCAGAAAATTGTAAATTATGAAATATGTTTGACAGCCACTTTCTATTTTTGACATTTATTCAGCTGTTGCTCTTTGTAGGCAGATCTAACCGCAGTACACACAGAAAGAGTGCACATTGTATACCATTAGTATATAATATTGAATTGTGGATCAGCTTGAGTAATCAAGTGATCGTATTAGGTTATGGCACAGGATGGATAGCACAAGTTTGGACTTGCTAGGTTCCCATACTCACGTCTTTGGCCACGAGCCCTTCCAAAGCTTCAAACTGACACTGTGACAGCAGTCTGGAAACATGGGAGAAGGCCTGCGAGAGTAAACAAAACGTTCAGCAGAACAGAATTAACACGGTATTAACTGGGTTTTAGGTCGCAGAGACAAACAAATGACGATAAATAAATGTGTAGCTGTCAGAGAAGTTGTAGCTAACGTTAGCTAACAACCACTTAACACCACCTGTTTACAGGTTCTTACAGACCTGCTTCGCGCCCTCCGTGAACTCTTCAATGCTGAACTCTTTATCAAAGTAAGCCTTTATCAGAAAGTAGTATATTCGGGTGCGAAACCAGATGAAAGGGTTTGGGATGCCAACAACCACCACCTTCTGGTTCTGGTTCTGGTTCTGGTTCTGGTTCTGTCCGCCCTGGTCGGAGCTGTAAAGGCGGACCGCTGCTGCTACCACAGCGGCTGGTGATGAAGGACGTAGCGGCGTTTTACCGGACCGGTTATGGATGACACTTTCATTTAAAAACAGACGAGTAAAGCTAAATGTTGACGGCAACCTGGAACAACCTCTTAACATGGGCAGCGCCATCTTTTTTTTTTTCCTCTGGCCTTCTTGTCCGTGTACTTGTATTGTCCGGCGAGGAACAAAGACCAACTATTAAAAATACAGATAGTAATGAAACAAAATACTTAAATAGTGACGCAGTTTTTAATATTTCATGAACAAAATTTATGTTATATAAGTAATAATAGTATTTTTTTTTCTTTTTACAGTTGGTTTTCACTTTGTCATGTTTTGTTTCTATGGGGAAAGTGACAAAGTAACACCCCGGAAGTTCCGGAGCTGTTTACTTTCATTAGTTGGTGAATTTCTGAAGCAGGTTAAATGGAGCTCCAGGAAAAAGTACCGGTGCCGATATTTACAGAAGTAGACAAGGACGTTTTTCTGCGAGAGATCTACCCCAAGGTAAGATAAATCTGCTTCCTGGGGACACGTGTCGGTCTTTATGGCTGCAGGAAAGCGCGACTACAGAAATGTACATGATCCAACCGGGGGCAGCTGCTATTCTCAGTGTTGCACGACGCCTTAAAGGGCAGTTTATAGCTGAATCGCTCTTCCTGGTATGCATTTGGTCTTGGTTCTTGGTCACATTTACAATAATGTTCTGCAGCATGTGATAATGACAGATTAGAAAGAAATTGAATCACCTGACAATCAGTTAATAATTTCAGATATTTACTTCGCAAAAACACCAAATATTCTCCGGTTTCAGTTTGTCAAAGAACAAGCATGAAGTTCTCTCATTTAAACTTTTAAGGACATAATCAAGTGATTTGTTCAGTGTCTCAAATGAGTACCTGTTACTCCAGTGTTTTAGTGTTGCACATAAAATAAAGAATGGTCAAAATCTCGGCAGAAGAGGTTGAGATATCCTGACTTTTATTCTCTACCACTCAAGTTCCAAAAAACTCCTACAGTTCTTATAATGCATTTGTGTAGTGTCTATTCATAAGACCATTCCAGCCTGAAAAATGCCTTAATTTCCCCATCAGACAGGGTGTGCAGATTGGGACTTGAGTAAAATCTATCCTGGGGGGCAGCTAAATTATAATGACTCTTCTCCAGCGCAGACCAGCAGTGCTGAGAGGCCCGTGTCTCGGACCATGCCTGGAGAAGTGGACAGCTGAATATCTTGGACAGAAAGGGGGAGACAAGGAAGTGAAGATTCACGTATCCGCTGTGCCACAGATGGACTTCCTTCACAAAAACTTTGTGTACAAGTGAGCTGTCCCTCACACACAAACAGAAAGACAAATCGGTGCTCCTTCTCTGCTCCCAGCTACACTTCTTTATTCACAGGACGCTGACATTCAATGAATTTGTGAAACGGGCTTCTGAAATAAAACACTCTGACTTCTTCCTCTGTGAGGTAAGGCTCATGAAGCAAAGATATGGTATGTACTTCTTTTGCAGTATGTTATATATTTTAATGACCCAAAGTCCCTGGTCTTATTTTAGGATGAGAGCTATTATCTGCGATCACTGGGAGAGGACGTTCGAAAGGTTCTCATTTTTTTGTACGTTTCTCTTTCCACTTAAAATGTTTTCTGTCCTCTCTTGTCTGACTCTGCAGAAGCTCTTGACCCGGAATATAAATGTCTCTCTCACAGGAACCTGCTGATCTGAGCAAACAGTTCCCAGACCTGGCAGAGGATTTTCACATCCCGCACTTCTTTGCACCGGATCAGTTTTTCTCCAGTGTGTTCCGCATCAGCTCCTGCGGTCTGCAGCTGTGGACGCACTATGATGTGAGTATTCTGCGGTTCGTCGTTTGTTCAGGTTGCTTCATGTGGGTAAATATTTTTGAGGTTTGAATTTCTAAAGACACTGGCCTCAGTAAGCTCTCCCTCTTCTGGTCTTTGGGGCCTGTTCCCTCAGGTGATGGATAACCTGCTGGCTCAGGTGACGGGGATGAAGAGAGTGGTTCTCTACAGCCCCCAGGATGCATTGCACCTCTACCTGTCAGGCAAGTGGCTATAGAAAGATGCCAGTTTGTTTGAATGCTCAACATACACTTCACCAGCCTGGTCCACTTTCATATTAAACTCAAACTGATATAATTTGATTGGATGAATATTTGTTGTTTTTTTTAATAGCTTGGTCTAATTTTATCGTACCCTTTTAATTTGAATCGAACCCATCAGGTGATAAATCAGAGGTCCTGGACATCGACTCCCCAGACCTGCAACGGTTTCCTGAGTTTGTGAAGGCAAAGAGATACGAGTGTGTGCTGGAGCCTGGAGATCTACTTTTTATCCCTGGTAAGGCGAGCTGCCCCCATGAACCAGATCTTCCTGCAGTCACACCTGCAGATTTTCCATCTGCTTGACTGTTAAGCCACTTCTTCTCATAGAACTCAATTGTAGCACACAGATGTAAAACACTGACGTAAGACAGAACACTGTTAGTATTATAGCAACTTTGATGCATCAACAGCTACATGGGATTTTGGGTAAATAGTTTCTCATGTATAAAAGACATAACATGATGCAGTGTCCCTTTTGTTGTCCTCAGCCCTGTGGTTCCACAACACCCTGGCACTGCAGTTCGGTGTGGGTGTGAATGTGTTCTGGCGCCATCTACCTGCTGACAGCTACGACAAAAAGGACCCGTACGGTAATAAAGACCCCGTGGCTGCGACCCGGGCCCTTCAGGCGCTGGAGAGGGCCCTGCACACTCTGGATGAACTCCCGGCAGATTATCGGGACTTTTATGGCCGCCGTATGATACAGCGCATCCAAAAGCGGACGTACTTTGACAATCTGTCGAGCACAGCCAGGCAGGAGGACTCTGACAGTACATTACCCAGCAGTCCATTCACCAAGCCTGGATAAGTGTGCAGGGAAATGTGGAGTCGCCAATAAAACACCTGTGTTGCTCTTCAGCTTTGTTTTGTTCATCTGACTTTCAGCTTGGAACATGAATGTGATTATAACAAAGTTACAGTCTGTAGAGCTGCAGCAATTAATCAATTAGTTGTCACCAATTAAATGAATCACCGATTAATCGGTTTAAGTAATTTATGGGGAAGAAAAGGCAAAATTATCCGATTCCAGCTTCTTACAGGTGAAGGTTTTCTGGTTTCCTTATTCCTGTTTGACAGTAAACTGAATCTCTTTGGTTGTGAACAAAACACATGTCTCAGAAAGTGGCCAATGTATAGATGTTTCCTGCTGAGGAATGGATCAAGTTTGGAAAGTATGGAATATTTTAGACATTAAACATATTTAGAATATCTTTATGCAACAAATTGCATAATGATGAAAATAAAAGCAAAGCTTTTTTTGCTGCATTAGCAAAACTCAGACAAATATAGACAGTGTTTCTAAGAGTCACTGTCACTAGTGTTCCAGCTACAGCAGCGCTCATCCTCAGTTTCTCTCATAGTAGGCTTGTGAAAAAGACATTCCGGCATGTTATTACTTTTATGCATGCTGCACACCAAGGTGAGTTTCACTGCAAGTTGATCAAATTTAAACATGTTGCATAACTCCTCTGCAATTGACAATGCTTTAGTACCCCGATGTGTGTCAGACTGTACAGAGGAAAAAACCTCAATCAGTGGTGTTACTTTACAGAGAAATGCATACATCAGTGAATTGTAGGTATGCGAGACATTACAAGGATCAATGAAGTCCAATCTAAATTTTTCAATACACGACGGCACATTCTGTGCTTTCAACCTTACTGTTCAGAATAAGTCCATCTCTTTAGAGAAGATGCACCTTTATCATTTTGGGGAGCTCATGTAATTCCTAGAAACCCAACCTAACATCCAAGTCAGCCTACACCAGGCCTTTTTATTGTTTTTTTTAAAATAAGAAAAACAAACTCAGAAAACAAAAATGACTGAAGATTCACAGCTAATTTGCTCACAGGCAACGTGCCCAATTTAGAAATCTAGAATATCTTCCCTTGAGAGTGAAGCGTGTAATACTGGATGTTATCCAGTCATTTATATTTTTCTTTATACCACTGTTCCGTTTGAACTGAGTATTGTATTTAGTAAAGACCATTTTGAAAAGACGATTGCTGTGTCGTCTTGTACATGTACGTAGTGACATTTAGATTCTCTTGTAAAACGGCCTGATTATGGTAGTAACATACACTGCTGCCAAGACAAAAAGATATTTGCTCACTTGAACATGACTTAATAAAAAGTACTTTATTTTTTAAAAACTGATTAATTTATTATCCAGTAGCGAGAAAATGTTATAACATAAAATATTGTCACATGAAAAGGCACTTAACACATTTTTATTTTATATTATAATAAGAGATGGAGCAAATATGTGTTTGTCATGGTGGCAGAAATTCCCTGCTGTATGTTACTAATAGATTAAGTGACTACATAAATGTGATATTGACAACAATCTCAACTCAAGGTCCACTCGTTCTAGAGCTTTCCAAACTTCTGTTTCAAAGGTCAAGAATGAACTGTCAAGCTGAGCCTCTAATATGGCCCCGATGAAGATGGCATTTGCAGAATAAAGCATGGTCCAGGACTAAAACACACAGGTGTACAGATACCAATATGATTTGAACTTTTATTGCACAAAGATTACATTTCTTTATGTCTCCTTACAAACATCTGAAAGCTTTGTAAACAGTGAAGCAGCATCTCCCCAGTGCGTTCAGTATCTCCTGCTAACACTGCTGTGAGTCCCCGTTGTCACATCTCTTCAGTAAGTCTCAACAGTGAAATGTGTGCACAAGAGCCAACCAGTGACTGACTACATGGAGCAGGAAGAAGCTCGGAGATATGCTTAGCAGAAGGGCAGTTACACGCTGTGGGTCAAACTGTTCCACGTTCAATAACCCGCATCAAGCCGCTGGCTACAGAAAGGAACTACAATTTAAAGCTGGTGACTTACTGACTGTGGTGATTATATGGTGTCGGGGGTGCTCTGTAAAAAGTGAGCTATCCTTTTGTCTGCAAACAGGTATCGTTCAGTTTAACCACAAGTGACAAACACACCCAAGAACTTACATCTTTAAAAATAGTTTGGCTTTGGATGCAAATCAGGAAAAGGTCTGAGGAGGAAAATACTCATTCATTTTGCTCTTTCATTCACACATACAGCACTCATGTCTTCTCGGCAACGAAGGTCAACAGTCTTGGGCCTGGGAAACTGTTTGTCTTTTCTCCGTCCTCCATGCGCAAGAGCAAGTAAATACCTTGAATCTTGATGAGAGGCGGCGCAAAGAGGGCAGTGCAGCATTTTGTCTCTCGCTACGCTGGACAACAGAGAAGTCGTCTTGGTGCCGTTCAGTCCCGGGACTCTCCATGTGGCCCATTCACCCTTCTAGCAGAGCCGTGCAGATGTTCGTACCCGAACATCTGCTCCCGCACCGCATGTACTTTTTCAGGGTGTGTGTACAATGCTACGAAGAATTCTCATCGGACAGAAAATAGACAAAGTAATGGCACATTGCTTGTTGGTGTTCTCTATTCTGTGGATATGTTAACTAAGAGTCTTGATTTCTTTTTTTTGTTCTTTTTCTTATGGTTACTATGAGGCAGCTGCAAGAGAACCCCATATTGCAGGATGACCCTTTTCCACTTCATTACCAGCCAGTTTTGGATAGAGAGGAGGTGGAGATGATGTGTGGGGACATTTCTATGGAGTCTGCGCCATGCCACGACTAGTCTTCATCTTGTCCAGTCGTTTAGACAGGTGGCTGTTGTTCGACTCGAGTTCGTCGACCTTGTCCAGCGCTGACCGCAGCTATCGAGTCAGGTGGTAAGAGAGAATATATTGGAATTAAGAGATTAAGATTTTTTTTTTTGCCAGTGTGAGAAAACAACGTTCTACCTCTCTCTGCAGTTTCCGTTTCTCTGCCTTCAGCTCGTCCTCCACTTTCTCCGCGTTCTCTGCACAAGTCTTGTAGCGTGTCACCTGACCCTCAAGTCTGGCCACCTGGAGACCAAAGAAATACAAACATAAGTGAGAACGAGGTCATGTTTTTAGGTACGCTGTCAGTTCAGAACTCTTCTCAGCTTACATTTTGTTCCAAAGCCGTGACTTCCTGCTCTGCCTTCACAAGTTTGAACTTCATGTCGCTTATTTGCCTGCTTGAATCTCCTGGAAAGATTTGAGCAAAAGCAAAAAGTTTTAGGAGACAATAAAACATCAAACTGCGGGTCTGTTTTCATGCTAATGAAAACTTACTCTGCAGTTCTATTATGTTTGGATCAGTGCCGTTTTCAAGAATTTCACCATCTGGACTTGTGTTCTCTGTGCCGTTCTTCTGTGCCTTCTGTTCCAGCTGGGCCTTTAGCTTCTTTACCTGTAAACGGAGCCATAACACATCAGCTCATAGATGACTCACCCAGCTACAACCTTAGTGCATTTCTTAAGCTCCATGAGGAACATACGACAGCTCACACACACACTTTCTCAGTTGAGGAAATGTTTGTGTGTTACACTGCAACCAATCCAATGAAAATACCAAAACCAACCATGCGTTCTGTGGGACTCAGCACGTTGGAGGATATACATTAAATATATGGCTTTGTTTAAAAAAAGAAAGAAGAAAAAAGCCCAGTCATTTCAGAATCAGGCATATTGCTACGTAGGTTTTCACACAAAGAACTTGCCTTGGTATTTTTGAGCAAAAGACATTTCTCAAAACATCTGAGCACTGTAGTGTTTAGCAAACATTACACAAATGGGAGTAAATAGTGCACATTTGGTGCTCTAGTGTGGGACTGAGTAAACTACAGTGTGTGTGTGTGTGTGTGTGTGTGTGTGTGTGTGTGTGTGTGTAATGGAAATAGAGGAATGTGTGGCTCACTGATGGGTTTTTAATAGATTCTGGACAATAATGGTATGGCAGGCCATTTTATTTATCATTTTACTAGTCACCAAAGAAAATTTAGTAGTAAGAATGAAAATGTAACTAGTTTCTTTTGGAATAGTTACTGGTAACTAATGAATAGGTACTAGTATCATATATAAATAATAGATACTAGTAAAATGGAAAGAGATACTAGTAACTATTCGAATAAGTACCATAAAACTTTATATAATAGCCCGGGCTTTTATTTGCTAAAATCACTGAATTGACCCCATCTATATTTGGGACAGGCCTTTAATTCCTTTCGCACAAAACTGAAAGAGTTTATTAACAGTATGAATATTTTATATATATATATATATATATATATATATATATATATATATATATATATATATATATATATAAATGATCAAATACATGTTATTCATTTGGTCTAGCTCCGACAGACTGCTTATGCGCTTTTATTTTGAAGACAGCAACGTAAAGAGAACAACAACAGGGTGCAGGATGAGAGAAGTTAGCAGACAGAGAGTGATGGACTTCACATGACAGGATGCACAACTTTGATTCATTTTATGAAAAGCTGTTTTGGTTCTTTTGATCGGTGGACCCTTACAGACTAAAGGAAGATAAGTAATCAAGGAAGGACACATTCGGACTTAACGAGCGCTTCAAAGGTATCTAACCATGTGCTGCATGTCCATACTGACATATCGATCATAGGTTTAAACATTAATATTTGTATTATCGATCTAAGCAGCTTAGAAGCAGCTAGAGCGGGCGCCCCGGCAGAGTTTAAGATGTTTTTATATATCCAAAGAACTTCTATAAAAACCAGACCAGGCTTCTAATGGAGACCTGCGTTTATTTGTCAAAATGTGTTCCCACACAAGGCCAGTAAACGGGGTAGGCGGCTATTTGGGACTCAGCTATTAATTGAAGTTTTACAGTATTAGTAACTAATGAATAGTTGATATCTGAACTGCAGCGTCCCATTGATTTCAATGGCAAATGGCACTAGTAAAAAATAGTTACTAGCAACTAAAAATTAAGTACTAGTATCTAATCAATTGTTACTTGTAAAACAGGAATAGTTACTAGTAACTAATAAATAAGTACTTGTAGCTTACATACATACATACATATATACATCAGGATTTGAATACACACACACACACACACACACACAACACTACACTTGTTAGTGGGATCCATTCATTGTTTATTTTGGGTTTTAATGGGATTTGTTCACATTAAGATTAAGAATATAATCTTTTCCCGTAAACACTCTTTAAAAGACAACTGCCGTATTCAGAATAAACATATGAGCAGCATAAAGTTGATCATTATATTGTAGATACATCAATCTTACCAGTAATGGGACAACCACATATTTAGAAATTGAAATATACATAGGTCTGTCTGTTAGCAGTAAAATGTCTTCTTGGTGTATGTGAGAGGCTACAGCTGAATCAGAAGTAAAGCTCATGACAGCCACATCACGGTCTCAGATAATGGATGAATCAATGACCCACCTGCTCGATCATTTTTTCACGCTCATCCACCAGTTTCCTCAGGCGGATCTCTAAAAGATAAAGCACATGTTTGAGAAGACGACGACGACGACGTCTCAGAAAAACTCATTTGACGTCTGAGTCTTGGTCACGTACCATTAATGCAAACAGAATGGCATGCATCACAATGCAACACCAATAATTTTAACTCCATCTTTAAAATGAAAAAAAATGAGTTAACATACCAGGGGTGGGAGGAGCCAAGGACATGGTGAGAGGGGGGGGCTGGGTCAGGGTGGGAGGTTGATGCATGCAACAGAGCAGGCATCCATGGGATAGTGATGGAGCGGAGTGTGAGGGGGAATGTTAGCATGCACAAACTGTGGAGAGTACGGTCAATGCAAGAGCACACAGCTGGCAGGACTACGTTCATACTGTATGACAACACAATAATAAGATCTGGACATCTATTCTAATTGGATGGTAGTAACATTTCTTGCCAAAAGCTTAGAGTATGTCACTGAAAGAATTTCATTACAAAGATGCCTTCAAACGTTTCAATCTGGTAACAGCAGGGTATTTATTGGCACTTCAGTGTGGACCCACCACATTCATCTTTTCCATTCAGTGCAACAAAACACAAACATACATTTTCTGTGCTTTAGAATCCAGAGTCCTCGTAGATGGAAATGGATTTGTTGTCAAACAACAGTCTTATTAATCCCTACATCCCCTAAACAGAACAGCGTCTCCAAGCATTTTTCATTTTTAACCATCACAACTTTCAACACTACAGCTCGGACATGGAAAAGCTAGTTCGCAGGAGTCTTAATGAGAATGACCAATTAACATGTGTGCTTTTTTTTTTTTATTGTACACCTATGAAATGAATACATGTATGAGTTCCTGGAACTGTAGCATGAGAAAATATTGCAATATTATCCGTGACACATTACAAGCAGCACGATACATGTGCATCAATAACAAAATAATGTTAACTGATATAGCAAGTACAGTACTGTCCAATGATAAAGTCTACTGTTACCAAGCCGTTTACATTCCCATCTCTACACAAATCAATTGTTTTTGCACATTTAACTTCAAAGAAAACTCATGTATGGATCTTGGACTGGTTATATGGAATTTAATTAAAAGAATGTACATACTTGCACCATTAGTCAAATGGGAAAGAATCAAAGTGCTGGAAGGATCAGCATTTATTTACTTTACTACTTTGCAAACAGCTAAGCAAAGACTATACTATATACCATGTATAAGCTAAGACATCTTACAGTCCTCTTTGGCCTTGCCTTTGCCTTTCTTGCTGTTCTTCTTCGCATCTTTCCCTGTCTGCGTTGGCTCTTTATTGCTGGCCACTTGGTCTGCACTCTTTGGCAAAACCAAATCTTCGCCCTGCAACTCGTGCTTCATGGCGTCTAATCCTTCCTCTATGGGCGAAGACACAGCCTGGTTAATGTTCTCTGCATCAACAGCCACCTCCCCAACATTCAAAACATGTCCTTCCTCTATGATGTGCCCGGGCTCCTCTGCTACACCTACGTCTTCCTCAGGCACGCTGTTCGGCTTTTCACAAGCATTTTCAGACGGGGCCTCCTCGTGAGCCGAAGAGTGTTGGTTGTCTTGAGGCACAGTATCTGACGCTTTATCTAGTGTATCTATCTGGTGACCCCCATCGACCGTACACTTCTCAGCATTGCTTTCTGGCTCGTCTGGTGTACTCTCATTCGACTCAGTATTTCTTTGGCACAACTCTGAACTACCATTGCTGCTGTCGTCTAACATGACTTCAACTCCCTCCTCGACTTCTTCCTTTTTTGGATTTTTAGAAAGATGTGTCACTATAGCCGCCTCCATATCCATGTCATCAAAATCAAAAGACTGCCCTTCCTCATCTTCACCGCCCCCTTCATCACTGTCCTCCAGGGTGGGTTGAGATGCATCATTTTCCCCAGACTCGTCTTTGCTGGGTTCATGCAGTTGCTCTGCCGAAGGACAAACAGGTGTCTCACTTTGCTGATCCTTTTGACTGTTGTTATGTTCTGGATCTTCTGCTACAGCTGATTCTTCAGTACTGTGGTCCTGTTTGATAGAGGACCCAATTTCAGTGGCTTCTTTTGGAGAGTCTGGTGTATTTAACGTGTTAATGGTATCGATCTCTTCTGTTTCAGAGGACACGGCTGCATTGGATTCATCAATCGGATCCTCACACTGTAATGTCTGGCTTTTTACATCATCCAGTTGTTCTGCCGTCACTGCGGTCTCCAGCAGACTCTTTTCGCCGTCAATTGCGTCAGTGTTTTTCGTTAAAGATGCACAACTGTCTCTTTTTTCGTCAAGCGAGAGGCTGTCTGGCTCGGCTAAACCTTCGGCCTCCCTCAAGTCTCCACTCAGCTCCTCTTTTTCTGCTTTTAGCCCTGAATTATCCCCGTCATGACTGGCACTGGCAGAAAAGGATTCTTGTTCTGTCTCTGCTCCTGGCTCCTCATCATCTTTGACTGTCACAGTTTCCTCCTCGGGACCTCTATCAGGAACCTCGCTGCCCAACTCCACGGTTGCGGACAGCTCCGAAGGCGGCTCTGAGCCAGACAAGCTCTTGAGACCATCTGTGAAGCCATCAGTAGAACACAGGGAGACTGATGTGTTATTGTTGGTCTCAGAATTGTTTGTGGATTTAGATTCATCAGCAGCACTGGGACCATGGCTTGGAACTTGAGATTGAGCTTCAGTGTTTTCCTTCCCATTTCTTTCAAATGTGTTTTTGGGTTTACTAGTTGTGCATTCGGATTTCCTCCCATCAGCAGACCCACTTTCACCCTCCACACTATCAACAATTTCTGAATCAGTATGGATGACATTAGTTGAGATGTCTGCTTCACTTTTCGAGTTATCTACACTGGAAGTACACATTTTATCAAGACCATGAGAGCTCTCGGCACCTTTGGAGTTGTCAATAGGATCAGATGTACTGAGGTTGGTCTCTGGTACAGGACTTGCTGGAGATCCCACTGCTTCTACCATCTTGCTTTCCAAAGTTTGTTCCTTGTCTTGCTCATCCGTTTTGGGATCTGTGCAGGTTTCCTTGAGAGTTTCACCACAAGAAAAGTTTTCAGCGGGTGCTACTGTCTGCGCTGCTTCTACTGTTCCTGTTTCCTTGTTCTGTTCATCCAGAACATGATCCAGTACTATTTCGTTGGGAGTTTCAGTGTGAGAAAAGGTTTCAGTAGTTGCCACAGCTTCTACTTCTTCTATATTCTCCGTTTCCGAACTTTGTTCCTTGTCTTGCTCACCTGAAACATGATCCACCCTCGATTCTTTGAGAGGTTCATTGTGAGAACAGTTTTCAGTGGGGTGCACTGCTTCTATTCTGTCTACCTCCTGTGTTTCTTGTGTTGCCTGCTCATTTTTAACTGGAACCACCCTCAATTCTTTGAGGTTTTCAACATCAGGTTCTGCCGGTTCTGTCTCATTATCTCGTGCAGCCGATTCAATGTCTTCTTCTATTTTGCCCTTTTTTGTAGCTGTTCCATCTTTTTGTTGTTCCTTATCTTCATGAGTTCCTCCTTTCTTTTTGCTTCTCCTCTTCTTTTTCTTCTTTTTCCCTGAAGCAGAAGCGCCCTGAGGCTGAGATTTATTTGATATTTCCGCTGCCTCGTCGTTCTCTGCGTCTCTGGCGTTCTCGGGCTCTTGTTGGGGTTCGGTGTTTGATGCAGCTCGGACAGACCCGTCAGGTAAACTCTCTTTCATAACATCTTGTGCAACTTTTTGCTGAGGACATGACTCCGTATTGCTCAAACTGTTTCTCTCAACATCTTTCCCTTTGTTGTCTTGCTCTTCTAAAAAGTCGTTACATGACTCTCTGTCAACACTGTGTGTCTCAACACTACTGCCTGTGGTTTGTGTCTCCCCTAAATCTGGGTTACTTATGTCTACAACATCTCCCCCCTCAGGTGTTTCTGTTTCTGGAACATTTTCCTCAGAACTTGTTACAATCCCTTGAAGCCCAGGGCTGCAAACATTTATATCTTTGGCTTCTGTGATTGAACGGTCATCAATGTCAACATTTAAGTCCTTGCTGAGGCCACTTTCTTCAACATTGTCTTCTTCAGTGGCTAAGCATGTTTGCTGTTCTTCACTAGATGTTTCCAGTACGGGGACATCAGCAACATTACAGAGTGAATCAGAGTTCAAATGATTCTCTTCGGCCTCCTCAACCATTTCTTGATGCTGCTCTGGATCCACCTCTTCCTCTCCGCTACTTCTCAACTGAGTGTCCTCTGTGTTGCCTGAGAGATCGTGAAGAGGTGATAGAGGGCCAAAAAATGTTATGACTTCACACATGATTTTCAAAACTGTAAATCTAAAGGAAGTGCATCAGCAGAAGTCGAGGTAAGGCCTGAATGATTTGGTGGCCAGAAAAAGAAGCACAGAGCCAAGATGACCAAGAGAAGCACAAGTAGAACAAGAAGAAGAAAGGCAGGAACACCGAAATGAAGTTCTCGATTCCCAGATCATCAATGTGACAAGAAAAGAAGCCTGAAGCTGGCGTCGCAAAGATATACATACAAATTTATCCTCACATTAACTACTATTTGCTTCTAAATTACACTCTCAAATGTTTTATAGAATTAACTCTCTAGAGACCTGTCAGCATTTGCACACCAACACCACCTGCATTAACACAGTTAGTTTTGATTCAGAACTATATGTATTAGCCGAACTGGTGAAAAAGTTGGAAGAGAAACATGAAGCCAACACATTGCTAATGAAGAAGTGAGGTGTTGCTTTAAGTGAAATCTTAGTTTCTACAGGAAAGCAAGATGTCTGATAGATGTTGCTTAAAGGATAAGGCTGCTGTTTCTCTACATTTTACTTGTAGTTGGCAAATTTCATGAAAAGACCAAAACTAAGTAACAACGCATTAGTCCGTCTCACTACTTTGCGACCTCCCTACCCTGTCTGAACCACAAGCCCATTGGTTTCCACTAAAGACTACAGAAACACATCAGTTTAAATTAGCCTCTGTTATGTCCTTAAACAGCTGGACAGTGTAGTGTTTAGCAAACGTTACTCAAACAGGACTATTTCAGCTGCAGATTAATACACATTTGGGGCACTAGCATATTTACGTACAACAGCGTGGCTAAGTTCTATAGCACAGAGGAATGGGTCTTTTCATGGAATTTATTCAAAATAATAAAAAGGTCCATTTAGTAGTTTAGTAGTAACACAATCTTCCTCAGCAGAGAGTTTGTTGAAATTGCCATTGTCCTCTCAAAGAGGTCTCGTCAACATTGGCTCAAAAGTTAAGAATGAAATCTCCATCACCAGACTTATCCTTTCAGGTGAAAAATGTGTTAAGTGACACTTCCAGGGGCACAACACTGAACTGAAGAGTTCACTCCAAAATCTGACATTAACCATTCAGATGTCAACTGTGAGAAAAATGCCTACATGTAATCTCACTACTCAGTATTCATTTTCATAGATTCATTTTCTTTTCCATCACCACGAAAATTTTGGAATGAAAGTCTTCAGAAAGTTTTGTGCCGAGCCATGCAGTAAGAAGTTCTTAATTCACAATGCGTCTTACCGAGCATGCTGTTCCCCTCCGTTGGAGAGGTCTGGGAACCCTGAGTCGGTTGGGAAGCAGGGTCCGCACTGGGGGATCCTTCAACTTCTGCCTCACCACCATCTCCATTGATGTTCAGATCAGGTCCCAATACTATTCCATGTTTCTGGACAAATAAAAAGTCAAACATTACTTTATTTTTTACTTTAGAGTCACACATTTGCTCTGCAAAATGACACACAGCTGGCTTAAATAAGTATTCACACACTGACTGAGTACCTTCAGAATGTCTTTCAGATTCACCACTTCTTCTCTGAGCTCATCTCGCTCAATTCGGATTGCATCTGTGTATTCTTTCTGTCGCTCTAAGGCCTGAGCAGCGCCCCCAAGTGGCAGAGTGCGAAAGGAAGTAAAAACAAACATGTACATGGGGTGGGGAAAAAAGTGAAAGTGAAAGCTCATGCAAAGGAGATACTGAATTCATGTCAGCAGAAGTAAAGCTGAAGATAATAAAACACAAAATGGCTGGACCAGGGCTCATAGGCAGGGCGTACCCCAATTTTTTTATCCTTCCACTCCACCGTCTCCTGCAGGTCAGATATTTCTCTAATAAAACCCTCCTGTTTCAAACGCAGCTGACGGATCTCCTAAACAGCAGGAAAAGGATTTGAAGTTTGAGACGCAGAGAGAGAAAGCAAAAAGAGAAAAGCAGTGTAAGCATATAAATAGTGTATGAAAAGAAAAGAAAGCTGTGAAATGCACCCTAGCACCCTTTCTCCGTGACAAACTAAGTAAAGTTGTGTTTTCTTAGTATCTGTCTTTTAAGCCCATGGGAGGCTTTCACACTCATTGTTAGGCACATTCACACCAGGGGACAAATACTCACATTTAGCAGCTCTTCACTTTGTTTTAGCGTCTCTTTCATTTCATTGAACTGGAACTGAAGCACACTGTGGGCATGTTTCTCTCGCTCGAATTCCTGTGAGGAACAAGAGACAACTTGACAACCAATAACTCCTTTGATGTCATTTTGAACGTCCATCTCATACATGACCAAAAACTTCATAGGAAAGCTACTTGCATCGCTGTCAGTATGTCGTCTTCACTTGAACAGTTGTCATTCTGAGACCTGAAATGTGCATTACGGTGCTCATTTGGCTGATATGTTGTATGTCCTAGCGTACCACCGATATAATGCTGTTTAACTGCATATGTGGAGAGTAGAGTGCAGTGTTGTTTGTGTTGAGTCAAAACAAAGCATTTATTCTCTCGTCTTCTGTAAGAAAAAATTTGTGAAACCAGATTTAAACACTTGATAATGTAAGTATACAGTATCTAACAAAAGTGAGTACTCCCCTCACATATTGTAAATATTTGTTTATATCTTTTCATGTGACAACACTGAAGAAATGACACTTTGCTACAATGTAAAGTAGTGAGCTTGTATAACAGTGTAAATTTGCTGTCCCCTCAAAATAACACATCACACAGCCATTAATGTCTAAACCGCTGGCAACAAAAGAGAGTACACCCCTAAGTGAAAATGTCCAAATTGGCCCCACTTAGTCATTTTCCCTCCCTGATGTCATGTGACTCATTAACTGGAGGAGCGCAAGGTCTCTAAACATCCACCAGCTCCGTGATGTCGTCATGGAGGAGTGGAAGAGGACTCCAGTGGCAACCTGTGAAGCTCTGGTGAACTCCATGCACAAGAGGTTTAAAGCAGTGCTGGAAAATTATGGTGACCACACTTTGGGCCAATTTGGACATTTTCACTTAGGGGTGTACTCACTTTTGTTGCCAGCGGTTTAGACTTTAACGGCTGTGTGATGTGTTTTTTTGGGAGGACAGCAAATTTACACTGTTATACAAGCTGTACACTCACTACTTGTAGCAAAGTGTCATTTCTTCAGTGTTCCGTGTCACATGAAAAGATATAATCAAATATTTACAAAAATGTGAGGGGTGTACTCACTTTTGTGATACACTGTATATAAAGGCAGCTTCATTCATTGGGACTGATTACTTGCATCAAAGTTTCTGTATGTTTATTTTTATAAAAATGGCTTTGTGGAAGCAGAACATTGATTGAATAAATGCAAGAAAAGTCTCGTCTAGGTCCACGTTTCATATATTTTGTAGGCCTCTGTCGAGAGAAGGGGGTCTCCCTAAAGATGGCTGAGATGTTGTGGAAACCAGCTTTGATGAATAAATTTTAAACACACTTTACTGGCATTTAACGAGAAGAGGTATGACCTCACAAGCAATGACATATTGATTAACATTTCTCAACAGCTGAGTGCTATGAATCACAAGGGAATAGGTCATAAGGGTGTTTTTTGACACCATTCTTATTCAAAACAGGAACCAGATTTAAGCCATTCAGACTTCCTACAATTTCAATATTTACTTTTATTTTAGGTCAAACATGTGGCATAATTCTATAATATTCTCAGTTTTGAAGACTGCTGTACCTTGACTTTCTCCTCATATCCACGGCGTGACTCAGACAGCAGTTCCTCCAGCTCCATGAGCGAGTCCTTCAGTGTGTCCACCTGGTACATCAGGTTGTTCTTCTCGTTATCCAGCTGGGCGTTGGACACCATGGCCTTACGATACTTCTCCTCCACTTCTGCTAATGCATCCTAATGTCATGACATTTACAGAATATAAGAATATAACAGGTGCTGGCTCAGGTATAACACATCATACTTTCCTCGGTCAAAGGGTATGGAAAAGTTTCAGTTTGGAGTAACAGATGGGGTGCAGCAGGCAGAGAATCCAGGCAATGCTAAAACGCACTTGGAAGTCAAACCTGTATACGTATCTGTATTTCACAACTGTAAACCCTGGTGAGTGGAAATGTGAGTTAAGAAGTGTAGGCTAATACACACACACACACACACACACACACACACACACAAAAAAAGAAAGAAAGCAACATGCAGGTGAAACTTTGCCGGTTAGATCGCCAGTTTGCAAGTTTATACACAAAAACATCGGCATTGCCCAGGGGAAAATGAATGACAGGAACGGCATCTGAGCCTTACAAAAGGACTACAGTTATACCACTGCCCATGTGTGTCAACACTTGTGTCGAGTCTAGAGCAGCAGTATTGCTCCTAAAACACTCCATGGAGAGTTTCTAGATAAAGCATTTATTTTATAGTTAGGACAACAAAATATTAATTGTTTGTTTCCATTTCAATTCAAAAGCCCTGTAAGCAACACGTCTTATAAAATAAAGTCAGGGACACCAAACTTATTAGTTCAGATTAGTGAGTCTGGAGCTGGGAGTTCTGTGAGGGTCTCAGGCTTATACCTTGACTTCTTTTAGGTTCTGTGTGTACTTGGTTTCCACATCTTGAATCTGATCCTTCAGTTCGTGAATCTCCTGGTGAAGAGTGCAGCAGCATTGAGCAGAGAAGCGCATCGTGACAGCATCAGAAAAAGGTAACCGGGCAATGAGAACAGCACAAGAAGTGTTTGCAGAAAGAATGAAAATGGCATGACAGCGTGCAACTTCATACAAGAACATGATTTAGACAAAAATAAATCTCTGAGTACAGTAAGATCCAGTTTTTCTAGAATGTGAGACTTGTGCCCTCTAATGTCTTGTGGAATCGTTCATGGACAGAAATATCTCTGTCCCTCTTCCACACTGAATTTAACCAAATGAGTATTGACATTTGACACTACATAAAAGCTTCTGCTCTGACATAATACAGCAGAAAACTTTTCTTAAAGTCTCATCGGTAAAACGATGAACAATTTTGGCCAATTAAAGATTAATTCATCATTGGAGCTGAAACTGTGATCTTAATTATCTGACTGTTGTTGTTATTGTTTTTAACTATGTTCAATTAAGTACATATTCCATGTAACGCACACATTAGAGAGAATTACTCAAGTCAAATGATTCAGATTGTCCATGTAAATTCTTGTTTTCATGATGATTTTGTCAAAATGATAGAATAACCCTGCATGAGGAAGCTACACCTCATCAGCATTACCTTGATTTCTCGTATAGAGGTCTCTGCGTCGACATTTATAGCAGTCTCGCCGCTTCCTCTCCGTGAGGAAGTCCCGCCCAAGGAGGTGAGGGTTGCTGCTGTTATGGCAGAAGCTGCTCGAGATCCCTGAGGAGGGGGAAAAAAAAAACCCCTCCTTTATATTTATTTTTTTTTACACTCAGATAAAGGATGAAACACCCACTCATAATTCTTCATTAACTGTCACTTCCTGCATCATGAGTAATAAAATACATAGCATTTGGTGACGTAATTCACTTACCTTCTCAAGATAATCTCTGTCCTCCACCTGTTGAGGCAAATAAAATAGAGTCAGAGCAAACAGAGGGTGATGAAGAGGCCACAGGGCCACAAAAACTAACTGAGGGAGGAAGAAAGTCCCTAAATCCTCACACACGGCACCTCAGCAGTGAGAAGATTTGCCTTTAACACATGAAACAAAACTTCCAAGTATTCCAATCTGCTTTCTACTCATGAACATATTAAGAAAAGGCACAAGTTTATTTTGACGTGCAACACCATGCAAATTATCAGAATGGGTGGCGTCAAAACTCCTTCAGAAATTAAAACCACCAAAACTTAACAGGTGAAAGATTAGTCAGACAGTATTCCACAGCAGAACAGCAGCTCATGTGTTACAAAAACACTTCAAACACTGGGCCATCTTCTGCCACACGCACAAAAATAAACTGTCAACACACAAATTAACCTCTGACACAAACACAGTGTGCAATCAGCCCTCCTTGTAGGGCCAAGTGCACACAGAGGAAGGACGGCGGCAAAAAAAGCAACCAAGCAGGAGCTCGGCTCACATCACTGCCTCCTGCGGGTGCGAAGCCACTCACATCGGAAAAGTCAGGAATAGTAACATCGTCCAGGTCTCGGGGGAGGCCACTGCTACTGGCCGCGCTCCTCAAAAAACTGGCAACAGAGCTGCAGTTGTCCTACATCGGCCACCAGGAGGCGAACCAGAACAACAAAGAAGTCAAACACACACCAGCCAGTTAGAAATACACACAAAAACAAACAAAAAAAAAAGCATAGAAAGAAGTTGCAGAGAGAAGAACTTATTTACAAATCCTCAGTGCTCAGAAAGACTAAAAGGAGATCCATCTTTACTCTACATGTAAATTGTGTTACCTCAGGTTCTTTTTTTGGAGATTATTTTTGTGTGGACTGGTGTTATGGCTCATGATGGGAAAGATAATCACCTTCATTTTGAATTTGAACGAGAATTAACTGAATTAGTTGCATGTATGAAAATAAAAAAGTGTCCGACCCAGCCCCTGAACAGTAATGACTGCATCCTACAGGCCCACTTTCAGAACACTGTTGCTAAAAACAAGGTTTGGCAGCAGATAATGCATCACATTTCTGAGTCATGGTGTTTCCCCATCAATCACTGACATCACACAGTAGTAGGCTACATTTTAAAGTAAAAAATGAGTATTGTGTATATGTGTATTCTAAGGAACATTTTTCAACTGGTGACTGATAAATCAACGGATCTAAATCCAAAGAAAAGCATTTTTAAACTGTGTTCTTTGTGAATGACGAGCCTCTACTAAAACTGTGCAGCTCCAGGCTTGTGGCAGATGGACAGAAACTGTGCTGTGGCTCGTCTCTGAACTCACTGAGCTGGACTGACACACACTCAGACTTGTGTTTCATAGTTACATTTCAGGCATTATTAACAGGGAGTTCAGTGCTTTTCTGAGCTTTCATTCATGGCTCATTAAAACAAAACATTAACATTCTGTAACAGCTGTGCTGTACAGTACAGGTCCATCAGGAAATACCTGCTTGTATTCTAAACGCAGAACAATTAATGCTTGCGCATTTCCAAATTCTATAAATCATGCCAAGTCTGAGTCACTGTTGCACCCAGAATGAACAGGGCCTAATGATATACAGAATTCCTCTGATGTCAGTGAATCATAAACCAAACTGTAGTGTAAGTGGATAATGGCTAAGTTCAATCATAGACTTCTGTGGTTACAAAGCATCATGTTCATGTGGCTTAATGCTATTTAAACCCCAGCGTTGGTGGAAGGGTGTCTGGGGATTGGAGGCTCACCACTGGGCTGGCGCGGGCCGAACTGGCCCGGGAAGAGGCTCTGGAGTTGGAGCTGCGATAACTAGTGTACTCTAAAGGCTGCAGAGAAAACGCACAGTTATGTTTTCTGTCTACACATGGAGGCAAACAAACAAGCATGCGCATATTCACACCAAGAGTACTAATGATAAACGCATGCTGGGGAGGACTGATGCCACAATTTGGAATAAAAATCACAATCTGCTTTATTCAAAATGTACATCTAAATTCTTTTTCACTTTTTGAACAATTCACAGATATTAGGCTTATTAGCAAAAAGCTCCAGTCAGTCAAAATTCAGTGAAGGCCTTGCTCGTGTGAGAACGAAACAAACGCAAACTTCACACATGGTCCATTCCATTACTTCACACCAGATACACGGTGACACTTAACTGTTAGTCAGTTAACAATCCAGGAACAGAAACACGTTTCACAGGTCACTCTCAGATGTGTCAAACCAACAAAGCCACAATTCCCTTAAATCTTACATGTGAGCCAGCGACTCGCCGTGGCCCAATACTGAGACCGTCTTCATATAAGGAGCTCTGCATATGTGACATGTCACAAACACACAGATACACACAGTAAGCTGTATGCTCACGCTTCAGTGCTGTGAATTATTACATTTTGTGATTTTATTACGTGCTCTTCTACTCAGTGGTGAAAAAGCTACGGCCTTTAGTGTCGGACACTTGGCTCCATTCGGACCTGGCGTTAATGCTCGGAATTTACAAAGTGTTCAAGCATTTAACTGAGAGCCGCTGACTTCAGCATCAAATCCTTTGCTTTGAAAACAAACAAGCTCAGTTATGGGTGTTCTAAAGAAAGCTGGTGTGAGTGATTGATAATTACAGGTGTCATTTAACACTGTGGAAGTTACAGCGGGGGAAGGGTAAGCTGAAAATGAATGGAACCAACCCTACGATAGAGCTGCTGGGTGATCTGACTGAGTGAGCTGCAGAACTGCAACAGATAAGTCGGGCGACAGAATGAGGTCTGCGGGGCAGCAGGTTGGAAAAGGTTGTGAAAACAGGATGAATGATAACTTAACTATTTTATTTTTTCTTGTAGAGAAATTCTCTTCTCTTTTCTGTTGTCCCTCTCTACAGAGAGGTGGAAGGTCAGGTTGCAGCTACAGAGTAGCAACAAACCTAAGTGTTTTTCCTGTGAGTGTTTACAGTATTTGTCTGTATACAGACCTGGTAACCATTGAAAGCTGAACCTGGGTTTCTGGAGGAGGACAGACCATTGAAGCTGTACAAGTCAGAGGAAGCATAAGAGACCTGAAAAGGAGGAAAGGGAAGAAGACAGCAGAGAGTGTGCGGAGGGCGGTGGAGAGGAAACAATAGGAACTTCAGAAACATCTTTTTTTTTTTTTTTTTTTTAAATCACCCAACTCTTCATCCAAAGCGTAACTTTCACCTGTCAGCAGTGCATTCATACTACGCAACTAAACAGCAGTGAATGAGGATCAGTGCTGTATGAATGTGTAGCAAATCAAATCCCCCCCCCCACACACACACATGCACAAACCAATCCAAATAATTCTGGACAACATTTTCATCTATAAGTAGGGAAATATGGCCAAAAATGTAATCACGATAAAATAAACTTCATACTTTTCTATCTAACCATTTTAACTTAGCCAGCCTTTACATGTGTGGTTGTGACCCAGCGCTAGCTAATGGGTCCTTCCCAGCAAAAGTCCAATCCACATCTTGTTTTAACACACAAAACAACTACATTATCAGCATGCTCGCTGAAAATCTGAATCAAAATTCAGAATTCAACACAAAATTCTGCCACCCACCGGCTGCAAGTCTAATCTGGAGGCACGAGACACCCGGTTGTCATCACTTAGTCTGGAGCTCTGCGGGGAGGACACATCAAACACCACAAAACTAAATGTCATCCTCAATTCATCTGTCTGACAGCGCACAGCTGTGTTTCAACATCACAGAGGTTTAACTTATTGACACATCACATGCTGTGAGTATGCTGATATGTAGCAGGTTTGGAACATATGATATCAATCAAGTGTGTCAGCGCTAGAAATAACAAGGTAAAATCAAAGATATCAGCACAGGCCTCTAGCTGTTCTTTTTTATATTTACATTATTTGTGTTGAGGAGCTTCTGATCTTCCTTCTACTAGAATGGAATGACTACAGGAAGAAATGTAAAGCATATTGCTGCCTTCTATAGGCAAGTTCTGTTCATTTTTCCAGTTGATTAAATTCTTGTGCACAAACCAGCAGAGTGCAGAAATTTAGTCATCTTCAAGATTGTTTTTAAAGACAAAGAAATTGCTTTAGATTCTACTAACAGATTGTAAAATTGACAAGAATGTTTTCTTTGACTCCACCCCTTGCAGTTTGCCCCAAAACAATGAGATTATTTCTGTGTCCAAAATATGATTTCCAAAGCAAAATTCAACTCCGCATTACAGTGTTAACAGGACAGTTTGCCCTCAACATGACACAGCTGTATCTGGTTCATCAAAGCGACTGTTACGCTAGATTCTGTTTTGGACTACTGTACAGCAAGTCAGCATTAAGGATGATAGGGGCCCGCCACGCACCGTTAGGTCTAGTCTGGAGGAGCGAGACACTCTGCTTTCATCACTGAGTCTTGAGCTCTGACGGCATGAGAAAGAGGAGGGTCATGAGTGACAGGTTGAAGGTTGTCCACAAATGTGCTAGCATTCCCTTATTTTACAGCCGACCAAACGCAAATGTCAGTACAATCAGTTCAACTACGAACCCTGCTGGATATTACACTGTAATCATCATCACAGCCGTTCCTCTGTGGAGAAAGAAGACGAGTGAGAAACATTTCTGTGGAGGCCCGTTTGTGCATTCACAGGCTGGGTTTTTACATACATCTCTGTCTTTGTGCTTATGCTTCTTCTTTTTCTTTGACTTCTTGTGTGAGTGTGATGGGGAGTCCTGAGAGTGAGAGAAAGAGAGGGGGGGACAGCCATGGGTGAAAACACGCTATCTGGAAAAATCTTTTCTTAACCCAAAACCAGAATGCCTAATCAACAGTATTTATTGGTGCACAACTGTATTACTACTGTAATCCAGGAAAACCCAAGCAACACAGCACATACATGCATGATGGACTCTTAACACTGGCCAGACAGCTGTAAAAAGCATACAGAAGGCCACAATGTATTAACGTGCAATTATATGACTAAACTAACTGATTCAGCTGATGAAGTGACTGACCACATATACTGGATCTCGTACGCCCGTGAGAATGATAAGTATGAAGAATTTTTCCACATTACATAGCACAGAAGAAATGGCACTTAGCATTTTGAGACATAACAGAGCCTAAAATAGTGCGGACTGTGTTTTGGTTGGAGCGCGATAGCTCTATAACACAGTGTTCTTTTTGTCCAAATCAAACCTGACTGACTCCAAGGTAGTGGATGTTGCAACAGCAAAAACAAATACATGACAGAACATAATCACTTGATGGAATCGCATAATACTTATTAAGTAAGTCCACACTCATGCAGCGTTTCCTATTTATTGCAACGATTAAATCAAGCCGACAAAAATGCGTCATAGATGTTGCTCTACAATCATGGACTATGTAATTCTAAACCATAAGAAAACCTGACTCACTTTCACCTCGCATACAACGGACAGAATATAAAAGAAGATGTAACTGATTGTTATGCCTTCTATGTAAACCTGATTTCATCACAAGGACAGATTTACTCCATGCTTTGAGGTCTCTATAACAGCTGTTAGTCAAAAAAAAAAAAAGTCATTGTCTTTCATGAACATCAACCCTTACCCCACCACCATACGCCCCAACGGCATCAAGATCCGACTGTGCAGAAGACACAATATCATCATAAACAACAAGTGCCACCCACTCTGACAGAACCTTAATAAGTTACCAAGGACAGACACACTGCCTCAACTCAAGGGGAAAAGGTCTGTCCTTGTGAAGCGAAAAGGTATTTGATAATGGTTAAAAGGGGGAAAAAGGTTTAAAGAGAGTCTTTTGGATTTTCGATGCACGTGCTGTTTGAGTGATACTGACCCTGACACTGCCCCGGCTTCCCACTGACATCCGCTCATCATCGTCTGAGAGCTGTGTGAGAGAGTGAGAGATGAAACGGATGGTTAGGGTTTGGAAAATGGTCACAATGTGGGATTTCCGTCAACAATGCGAGCAAACAGTGGATTATGACAGGAGGTATCCTGCTACAACGACACGTGGTTCAATTTCACCGTGTTTCCTTCTGTGAATTTTTATTAACCATCTGATGGGTGTTTTATGTGACCTCGTGGAAATTACAGAAATTCTCCTCTGCAAAACCAAAGTAAAAAAACAAACAAAACATTACTGTGATTTACTTCAGGGCTTTATGACGCTGCACATTCTTAAATAAAAGCTGATATTAAAAGAATGCATACACAATAAATCCAGCATAGTGGTGTAATTTTCTTTCATCATCATAGTTTCTCTTTAACAAAAATACTGTTTTCATGATGCAACTACAGTCACTATTATGTGCCGTTTTTTGATGGCTGTTAAATTGCTGTCAATTAACACTTACTGCTAATTTTTTACATTAAAAATGTGACTTTTGCTGCACTGATGGAAAAGGTGTTGTGCAAATTTACATTTTTCATTTGAATTTTTCTAGACAACAGGTAAACATAATGCAAATTAAAACAGGAACACATAGTAAAGTCATAGAATAGCTGCCTTTATTTGGCATATTTAAGTGACGCTGACTTGCTCCCTGTGTTGTCCCAGGATTTACATTTTCATGTGCTTCATGTAACATTTTCCAAGTGGTGGAGGACAAGATTACAGAGGAAAGGCATGAGGAGATGGAATCACAGGGAGGGCTACAAACCGTTTGTATCCGTGAAGAACGTGAGTATCTCTCACTGTCCTCCTGGACGAGGGAGGGGAGGGGTGAAGATGGAGAAGAGAGGAGGTGAAGGAGGAGAGAGATGTCAAAGATCAACGAGACAGATGGATGAGGAAGATAACTGCCGCTTGAGGTACAAAAATACTTTTAAGGTCAGCTTCCCACTGATCCAGCATTGTAAGAACAAGTTGCATGTTTTCATTCCAGCCAAATAAATTATTTAAAGTAATTGAAAATCTTTTGAATTTTCTGATAGATAGGTATTTACAGTCATACATATTTCCCTTCTCACACATATTTGGTAGCAGCTAAGACATGTAGACAACACTGGACACTGCATCAAATGAATGGCATGTAAGTAAATACCAGGTATCACCTGCCTTTGGGTTCATTTGAACACACTTGGCTGCATGAAACAGACACAGAAAACTTTTTACTTTATAGTGAAGTACACACATCCTCACAGGATCAGACATGCACGTTCTTAAAACAATCACACTGAACCAGTAATCCAGGCAACAAACCACT
>NC_060156.1:28410889-28477772 GCF_021292245.1 Micropterus dolomieu
CATCCGCTCATCATCGTCTGAGAGCTGTGTGAGAGAGTGAGAGATGAAACGGATGGTTAGGGTTTGGAAAATGGTCACAATGTGGGATTTCCGTCAACAATGCGAGCAAACAGTGGATTATGACAGGAGGTATCCTGCTACAACGACACGTGGTTCAATTTCACCGTGTTTCCTTCTGTGAATTTTTATTAACCATCTGATGGGTGTTTTATGTGACCTCGTGGAAATTACAGAAATTCTCCTCTGCAAAACCAAAGTAAAAAAACAAACAAAACATTACTGTGATTTACTTCAGGGCTTTATGACGCTGCACATTCTTAAATAAAAGCTGATATTAAAAGAATGCATACACAATAAATCCAGCATAGTGGTGTAATTTTCTTTCATCATCATAGTTTCTCTTTAACAAAAATACTGTTTTCATGATGCAACTACAGTCACTATTATGTGCCGTTTTTTGATGGCTGTTAAATTGCTGTCAATTAACACTTACTGCTAATTTTTTACATTAAAAATGTGACTTTTGCTGCACTGATGGAAAAGGTGTTGTGCAAATTTACATTTTTCATTTGAATTTTTCTAGACAACAGGTAAACATAATGCAAATTAAAACAGGAACACATAGTAAAGTCATAGAATAGCTGCCTTTATTTGGCATATTTAAGTGACGCTGACTTGCTCCCTGTGTTGTCCCAGGATTTACATTTTCATGTGCTTCATGTAACATTTTCCAAGTGGTGGAGGACAAGATTACAGAGGAAAGGCATGAGGAGATGGAATCACAGGGAGGGCTACAAACCGTTTGTAACCGTTTGTATCCGTGAAGAACGTGAGTATCTCTCACTGTCCTCCTGGACGAGGGAGGGGAGGGGTGAAGATGGAGAAGAGAGGAGGTGAAGGAGGAGAGAGATGTCAAAGATCAACGAGACAGATGGATGAGGAAGATAACTGCCGCTTGAGGTACAAAAATACTTTTAAGGTCAGCTTCCCACTGATCCAGCATTGTAAGAACAAGTTGCATGTTTTCATTCCAGCCAAATAAATTATTTAAAGTAATTGAAAATCTTTTGAATTTTCTGATAGATAGGTATTTACAGTCATACATATTTCCCTTCTCACACATATTTGGTAGCAGCTAAGACATGTAGACAACACTGGACACTGCATCAAATGAATGGCATGTAAGTAAATACCAGGTATCACCTGCCTTTGGGTTCATTTGAACACACTTGGCTGCATGAAACAGACACAGAAAACTTTTTACTTTATAGTGAAGTACACACATCCTCACAGGATCAGACATGCACGTTCTTAAAACAATCACACTGAACCAGTAATCCAGGCAACAAACCACTAAGACAGCCATGTTGAGCAAACACGGTCACCTCAAATTGGAACATACAGAAAGTAAATTACTTTAGTAAAAAAAAAAAAAACACCCCAGGGTTAGTCAAGTCACACACACTAAGCATCCTCACTGCCGTGTTTCAAGCTGACAGTCTGGAACAATTCAACAGTAAATCCCATGCAGTCTCACACCAATGGGGCAGATGGTCATGCCGATTCAAAGCCAAACGGGCACCCTGCTTCTTTGAATAAGTGGATTATCATTAATGGTCAAGCTTTGATTCCTTATAATCTGTTATTTTCTAAAAAGGCTTAACAGGAATTATCTGGAATTCAAAACGCAGACTCGGCACACTGCAAACGCTTTCAGATATAAAAGCTTCAAAATATGTTCAGAAGCATAGAAACACATGCATGTTTTATAATATTTTTAGTGTTGCATCACAGCAAAGAAACTGTACCATCCATTGCTCAATATCTCCCCATTTGCTGTCCACTGGGTCATCTAATTTGGTGTTCAAGCCGTAATATTTCTAAGAGGAGACAGGAAGTGAGGGCAAGGAACAAACACACGGGTAAGAGATGTCCATTATTTTCTTTGGCACAATTTAAAGCATACGTCTAGGATATTTACATAACCATGCTGAAATCAAATGATGTCTCAGGTGGAAATGAGGAAAAGGAGGCCTACCTTCTGCACCTGAAAGATCTACAGATCAACACCGATGAGAGGTAGAAGAGAAAGATTGGAGGATATCAAACATGGAAACAGGGGAGGAAAAAAAACAAACCAAAAAAAAAATCAGCCTCAAAACTGAGATGCAATAAAGACAGATATGAAATTAAAACTTAAAAAAAAGGCAGAAAGGCCAGCTGCAGTACATGACAGATAAACCCAGACAGCATGCAGAGAAGACATACAGAGCCAGGTTTCTGCTAATGAGAGGCGCTCAGGAATGTGAAGTACCCCGCTGCACGGCAGGACCAATAGTAACTGAACCAAGAAGACACCGAGTTCACTGCACCCATGAGACTGTGTTACCAGGCATTTTCCCATGGTTCCTTTAGGTCGGTATCAGTGGCACAAAGCTGGAGAGTGCCAGTGCCACAGTGTCACTTTCAAGTCTATGCTCCCATGACTACAGAGCTGAGTCTTGTGACAAACAACTGGCCTCTGACACATCCTGGTACTGAGGACATGAAGGACAAAAATCAGCCACGGAATCTAAATGTTAGGCGTTTTATGCCATGAAACACTGTCTGCCTGTGCACAATTTGCAGTTTTCCAGAGAGCAGTATAATAAATGTACATGTTTCCCGTGTTCCAAAACTGTGAACATTTGACAAAAATAACACATTAACACACCTTTGCCATTACATTTCTTTTTATGATGATTCTGAAGGTGACACGCGACAAAAGATCACACTTTTGGGTTTTCGATACACTGATTTGTATGAATTGCTGAGAATATCATTAAATCTTTATCTGATCAGTGAAATAAGCATTCTAATTTTCACTGTATTTAACAATTAAGCACAAAGTTGTATCAGCAGCGAAGAAACAAAGACTTCTGACAAACAAAAGGAGCCTAAGAGATGTGATCATGTTCAAATATAGTAATTTGTGATTATTATCTGAACCTCAATATTCCTCTTGTATTGCCTGTTAAGATTGATACCACTCAATGAAGCTACAACCAGCAGCAAGTTAGCTTAGCATAAAAACTAGAACATAAAAATGGGGGAAGCAGCTAGCCTGGTTCTGTCCAAAGGTAACAAAATCGGCCTACCAGCAAGTATTGTTGCACAGAATGAGAACTGTGGGTTTTGTCCCCCATCACTTATATTTACACTTATTCATTTAGCTGACACTTTTATCCAAAGCGACTTGCAATTGCTATCTATGTCAGAGGTCGCACGCCTCTGGAGCAACTAGGGGTAAAGTATCTTGCTCAGGGACACATTGGTGGATGTCTCACAGTGGGGAATTGAACCCAGGTCAAAGGCATGCATCTTATCCACTGCCCCATCACATTAAAGTAGGGCTGAACAATTCACTGAATTATTATCCAAATCGCAATATGGTCAAGTGCAACATGCAAAATGCAGGAGCTGCACTTTTTTTTTGATAAAAGGGTAAAATGTGTCCATTATAAATGAGGCATTGCGGTGCTACACAGACACAGCCCACAAATCAGATTCTACCGAAGTAAGAGAACATGCTTTTTCAGTACTTTCCCAGCAAAAGTCACTTCATCATTTCGCAATCTCTATCAAAATAATCGCAATATTATATACTTGTCTTGCCTTATCGTCACCAAGCACTTGTCTTCCACTTTCTATAGCAAACTTCTAACATGTGAAACAGATCCAAAGTTCTGTTTTTTCCAGCTGCAATATTACAAAAATGTAACAGAACTCTGTGTCTTGTGTGTAATTTTAAACACCACTTCACTATGAATCATGGTATCTTCTCTAACCTAGAGGTCTGTATAGTTTTCCTCATCAGTACTGGGGGCAGGCCTGTGTATCACTTTGAGTCTGTTAGATAGAAGAAGCCGTCTCTTGAGGCTGGTGAGAGTGCCGTCACTTGTGGGCGTGTCTTTCTAAAATGTGGATCGTTTGAGGAAGTACACAAATTATAGCCAATTACAGTAGTTAAAATTTTTGCTAAATACATCAACCCATTACCCTGGGCTATATTTATTTTTATATGGAATGTTATTTGCTATGACCTCATAAAGATCTTCATAACCTCTGAAATCTTCCTTCATGCTGTGTTTTTTTTTTTACTGATGTGACCGTTAACAGGCACGGACACATTGCAGCCATTTTTCTCATAATCAAATCAGCTTTGTGTAGTACATACAGTGAACACATCTGCCCTTCAACTGAAATATGACAACCAGTAGAGTTTAATTAAACACAATCAAGTCACTGTCTGTCTGAGGTGTTTTCATACACACTTTCAAAATGTGCATCTGCTCTTTTCACTACAGCTCCTTTCACCACTGAGACAAATACACTTGCAGTGAAAGGTAAAAAAAAAAGTAAAATAAGAGCACTGCCTCTTTGAGCTTGCCTCAAATCCAACACAAACACTGAAAGCACACCCCACCCTTACTGCAGCATTTTCCATCCCACCGGTCCAGTCCTTTAATCCAGATTTACTACCGCCGTCTCCCTTGTATGCTTGCCCGATATATGGACTGGCTGTTCTGTTATTCTGGCTTTCTATAATCGATTTGCAGCTGACCTTTGTCCACTGCATCACCTCAGTAACAACAGCGCTCCTAGATAATGAGTGGAGTATGACCTCTTGCCTTCACTAGTCTACTGCTCCTAATTTATAGGTTCAGTCGAGATGAAAGGTCAGATCCCCACACTGGCAACCTCTAACTGCAGCAGACTCAAAGAATTTGCTGCACCTTGTCCAGTCAAGAAAACAAAGTCATGCTCATTTACAAGCAGGTGACACTGAGTTGTAGTGGTTAGATTCATTTATAGAATATCTATACCATGTATGGTGGGGAGACACATTATGTCACAATTACAAGAATAATGTAATCCGCACCAATTTCACATTATTTCTGCATAAAATATCCATATTGTTTCATTATAAGAAAGAAAAAACACACGCTGCGTGATTTAAAAGTTAATTCGGATCAATCCATAGCAATTCTCCAACTCTCTCTGCGTTGACCTTTTACATCTGCCTACAAAAGATGCCTTCCATTAAATTAATGTCGTTTTCCACTTTTACCGACAACTATAAAATGTGAGAATAGATGTACTAGAGCATTCTGTGGCAGAAAAATGCAGTCTAAAAGAGATTAATAACTGACTGGAAGGATCTTGTCTGCTTACTTATCTCTCATTACGTGTCTGGACACCCAATTAGCAAGAGAGCCAGGCACCGTCATTCATCAAACGGGTTACACAATCAGCTTACATTTATGCGCCTGTTCTATTAGACTCACCGCGCTCCCCTTCTTGATCGGAGGGCTTCTTGGGCGCCCGGTGAGGGCAGCCCTCAGCCCCCTCCCTGCCAGCCGACGCCCGGCCGTCCTGCTGCTCCTCAGGGTACCAGGAAAGGTCGCATCCTTCAGCAGTCAGCAGGTGAGACCACGGCCAGTCATGTAGGCTGGATCACCGCGGGATGGAGCACTGAGATTTGAGCTCAGAACACAACGAGCAGCCACGCGTCTCTCGTATGTCGCTATACAACCGATAATCCACCTTTAAATCCTGACTTCAGTGTGAGAGAAAATATCCAAAAGTCCCGCAGGTGGTTGTGAGTGCAGCGACCCATCGTTCATGTCAACAACACGGCAACAACACCAACTGCTCCACTGAAGGCTGGACCAAGGAGCGCAACCTGCTAAGCTACTTTGGAACTCAGCTAAAGGGTTTAAGGAACACACACATACTAACACACACACACACACCCCCTGACCAGACTCAGCTTAACACTGACCAATAATCCAGTGCGTATGACTGGTGTGTGTGCACATGTAGATTGTTGTTGGTGGGCTCACCACCTGTGTTTTGATTACTGAATAATTGAGCGCTGCTGGAATGCTCATTATCCCGGTAGGGGGCAATGTGACAATATACATGTAACCAAAATTAGTGACATATGTTCAAATCAAGCACAGTTTCGCTGAATCTTCTGTGGTACAAGTCTCTAGTTGCACAGTGAAGAAGAGGAATCCTTTGTCTGGCTCCTGAAGGTGGCAGATTTAAAAGCATCGATGAAATGCCTGCTCAGAATCCAGAAATATTTTGGTGCACTGACGATGAGACAATGGAATGGTTGTTTAATTTTGTTTCTTGTAAAAAACACGGGAATGGTTTATTTGTAATTTATGCTGTTACTCTGGTTTCTGGTCTCTTTTTCTAAAGGGTGGTGTCTTGTTCGGGCAGGGCGTATTATTTATCCATGATAATAATAAAAATCTGAAAACCAATCATGCTTACTGTGAGATGATAGAAATGTGTCAATCATCTGAGGTTTTGATCAGTGGTTTCTTCCTGAGGCACAGCAGCTATCCCTTTCCTTTATCTGTGATTGTATTAGGTCATTGTGAGCAATGTTGTAAATCCAAAAGGAAGATATCTTAATGTCAAGTATTTGATTTACAGTATGTTTGCAATAATGACTACTTAATTGTTCAAGGTATTTCATTCAAAGTATTAGCCAGAAAGGAGAATTTGTTCTGTTAACGTCTCTAAATCCCAGCAATATATATTATCACAGTAAAACATTACATACTAGGGCTGAACAAGTAATTGCAAAGGTTGCGATTACACTCTGGTCACATGACATGCGAGAGTAAAGCAGTCTGCAGATGAAGCATCAACTTCGCACGTTACCTTGTACCTGTTGTTGTCCAACGGCCTTAAGCTTGACAGAGGCTGATACTATAGAAGCGTTAGTGTCACACAGGGAATGAAAGTAGCACCCGCCACCCGCGGGTACCTTGGTGGTGGTGGGTGACATTGCAGGGTCATCCGCCGCTTTGATGGACAGGAAAAAGACGTGTGTAGTAAGGTAAGCGTATTGTGGCGATCGGCGCTTGTGTCACACACACAGTCACCAGTCAGAAAGAGGCCCGGTCTGTCCTGAGTTACAGCCTGGTTACAGCCAGTGCGCCGCTTATAAGCATCGCAGGCTGCGAGGAGGGGAACTCCGGTTGTTGGAGAATTACTAAGCTTGTCTATTAAACATGAGAGGCGTCATTTAGTTTTATTTTCGTTGGCCGATTTTTGAATTGAACTAGTATTTTTTGTTTGCTTACTTGCAGGGATACAGAAAGATGGGCTCCTAGGAGATCTGAACTGGGATAAGGACTCATTAATTGGTGCTTGAACTGTGGGGTTTGTATTGTGTGCTTACTGTATAACACACTGTGGTGAACTTAGTTTTTCTTGTGGTCTGTCGGCAGGCCGACTTGATGATATTATATCATATTATTTGGTGCCATGACTTGCCTCTCAAATGATCTTTCTAATATTATTACTTCTTCTCCACCATTGCTCATAATAATTACATATTAAATCATAATCGCAATATTGGTTAAAAAAAACGCAATTAGATTATTTTCCAAAATCGTTCAGCCCTATTACATACTGTGGTAAATGTTTTTATTCATATTGCCAACCACTAGCCTTTGTCTCCAACCCCAACAACATAAAGAGCTTTAGGTAACAAACACATTACAAAAACATGTAGTTACAGTTTTAAGGGTCTAAACTTCTAAATCATCTCTGGACAGAGAAATTATACAACCTTTAAGAGTTCAGTTTTGACAGGTGAGAGGCAGAAGCCTGTTTGTGTGAGTGAGATTACTCCAGGCTAAGAATAGCGAGCTTGGAGAAGCACGACTCCCCATGGTACTCATCAGAGGTGGAAAACCAAAAACAAGAAAAAGCACAGTGACCTGCAGTCCAAACACAAACACTCACAGACTTAGCAGCTCTGCACCTGTTTCAACATAAATCAGAATTTAGTGCTGGTGCTGGCAATAACACTTGCACTGGAGGTCCAACCCAGAGCGTTAGGGCCTCTCTGGTCTTTGGATTTGTCTATGATGTGTAACTTTTGACCCAAATATTGGTAAAGATGGACTCAATCACCAAGTGATTGAGCCAACCAGAGGAATAAATACTACTAGTACTGCTATGCTGTGTACATTGCTTTAATCAAGAGACTGTTTAACAAGATGAGCTGCACATTTTATCACCTAAATTCCAGATTTTTCACTGCATTGTAAGACAAGTTCCATGTTCAGATTGTTTTAAGAATATCATGAATTTAAAATTCGATTTGGGATTTTGCACATGAACTTATTGTTGTAATTGTTATTTAGTCGAAATCCACTGGACCCAGGGCTGTGGGTTATGACATTTACTACAAAAGCCAGGGATAAGTCGGTGGGTGTTTTATTTGTTCGTCCTGCATCAACTTGAACATAACTGCACTTTCTATTAGACTGCTGAAAATCCCCCGCAGTGCTTCTCAGTGCTGCAGTTACAGCACTCTGTGTACACTTCTGACCCATGACCCACAGGATTTAAGAGTCCCAGCTTAACAGAGTAAAGCAATGTTGACAGGAAATGCTTTAAGTTCAAACTGCCAGTACCAACAACACTGCTGAAATCCACTTGTTATTTAGGGTAATGGATTATCATTCCATATACCATACAATGGCACCTAGTGTGACAAATGTGTATGTAATAATGCTGTGTAAATATGCCAACCGGAATTTAAACACCCCACAAACAGGAAACTCTTCCAGACATGAAAGGATTCAGAGATAAATCTCTCCTCATAAAGTTCCCCTTTTGTTCAAACCAAAGTATGGTGTATTATAATGTGAGAGTACATCTTGACTTATACCTCCTTCTGTTGTCTCTCCAGCTCCTTCATGCGGATCTCTCTGGCCTCTGCCCTGGCTGCCCTCTTCGCTGCCAGCCTGGCCTCGGCCTGAGGGGCAGATAAAGAAAGAAATAGGAACAGAGAGGGAAAATAGAAAAAAAGAGAAGTTAGACAGCAGCCAATTTAGCAGGGTTAAAGTGGTACGCATCTATAAATGCTGAACATGCGTGTGACCAGAGGTCCAGTTCCTCGACAGAGTTCTTAAGAGACGTGTGAATTTTGTGGTACATGGTGGGGAAGTAAACACACCTTACGTTTCAGTAAATGTCAAGTCCTGGAGAATAAATGGGCCCTTTATTCAAAGGTGCAGGGGATTACAGTATCAAATAAAGCTACTTCAGACAAGGTCTCTAAAAACTGAAATGAATCATATCCAATCTTGGTGGATCATGTTTTACACTGCAGTCAGTCGCAGTGGACTGGATTACCAGTGATGCAGCAGTGTGTATAAACACAGAATATCAAGTGTCCTTTAAACTCTGAATAGATGTGGTGGACTGTCTGAATCTCTAAGTATACAATCTTGTGAGAATCTTAAGACCCATGCAGACACACAGCCACAACGGCGTGTAAATGTGTGTATGTATTTATATTTCTGTATTTGAAGGCATTGCCTTTGCTCCACTCAGCAGTCAGGCAAGAGCAGGGCCTTTTCCTTAAAAGGACCTCTCTGAGTGTGTACAGTATGAGTGTGCGTTACAAAGTGTGTAAGCATTTCCTTCCTCTAACTGTGTGGTAGACAGTCCTATGTGGCTGCAGTCTGTTCGTTCTAGGTGGAGTTACTGTAATCCCTCCTACCGTCGCACTAATGCATTTCCCCAATGTCAGTCACCATGACCATGTAACAGGAAAACATAGACAAAGAGTAAGCTTGAAAGGCGAGCATGTTCTCACACACACACACACTATTGAAACTTTTAGGCATGACTCAGTTAATCCTGTTCACATAAATGTCAAATGTTGATCACTGTATAGCCTTGTCTGTTAATATCAGGTAAAATGTTCCAGTAACTAAAGGAATTCTTCTTTATATCCAGGACACAAAGCAGATGAACAAAATGGGTTCAACAACTTGACCTCAGAATTCAGTTTTCTTTCTGTCTTTTGTACTCCTTCAAACTTAAAATATGTACTGTTTGGGGTTTGGGAAAAAGGAAAAAGTCAGCAGGAGTTTGGCTTCATGTCATTAAAAATTGTAAATCTTACACTTAAAGACAACTACACCCAGGTTGAAAGCCCCTGTGGAAACTGATCATGTCGTTACGATGTTTGTGTATGTGAAACCGCACTAAAGCCCAGTTTGTCATTTCACCTAGGCCGCAAACAGCTGAAGCCACTCACTAGCTTCCCACCTAGCAACATTGCCACCTGTGCTGGTTTGGTCATAAGGCGTTGCCAGACTGGAGACTGCAGTCAGGAAATGAACCAGGGCCTCTGCTGTTCTCCAATAGACACTGCCAGTTTTAGGTGTGCACAAACAAGAGTGTGCTTGTGACGCCATTTGCTCTCTTGTGCTTGTGTCCATTGTGACACATGTCTATTGGTTAATAATTCTCACGGTGACTTTGCCTACAGTACTTTATTTTAACATTTACTCACCAATTAAATGTGCTCCCGTTCCCTCTTTTCCCCCCACACTCGCACACACCTAAACTTCTGCTGCAAACACAGCGGAGTGCCCCGCCTCTTTCTGCGTCTCTCTCCATGTATGTGTCTGCTCTGCTGACTTTCTCCATCAGCAGTTTTATAAAGTTGCCAAAATGACACAGAAAACATCTTTTGGATTTTTCCACTTGCAATGCCGATGCGCCGCAGGTGGAGGCGTGTTAATGACGTAGCCTATGAAAATAACACCAACATGGTCTGGTGTGTTCACTGTCGCTTTACTTGGCCTGTGCTTGTAAAATATCCTTCGAGTCTGCGTCTTGTAACGTAATAATGCAAAACCGTCCGCGTCTCTCGTATCGCTAAGCCCCGCCCATCAAACCCACAAGAAGGAGCCGGTTGCCCTGGAAACTTCATCCCACGTAGGGCTCGCTCACCATGGCAAGGGCCTCACCAAGACCTTCTCAAAGACGCCCAGGGCAGAGCGCCCCGGGCTTCAGAGGCTGCTGCAACAACATCTAACAGCGGGATGGGAGACTAGCACACCACTGCCCCCCAAAATGTATTCCTCACTGTTATTCTTATAAAAGTTACCTACAGCACCTTCAAGTTACAGATGCAGGATTCAAGTCTTGCAGAAAGATTTACGCAATGCCCATCTGCCTCAATCTGCCTGAAGTGTTTCTGTGGTGGAGAAATGAGCGACAGAGGCCTAAAATGTGACAACAGCAGGGTTGTTGCTGCATCAGTAGAGATGCTTTTTACCCTGCAGTAAGCTGTGTGTGTACTAAGCACCTCCTGCTTGTGGATGTGTGTGAATGTGAACCAGGACATTCCTAAAAAAAGAGAATGTTGTCCTCAGAAAACACTGTAAAATGTTATCTGAGCGATGAAGGAGATATTCCAGAAATGGTCTTGACTGTTCTCCCGGTGGCTTACTCACTGACTGACTGCTTGAATGGCATTTCCTTTAAACCAGTGACTGCTTGGTGTCCTTGGGATTTTTAACATTTGTGCCCATGGCTTTTAGACACACAAAAACAAGCTCTTCAAATCTAATGCAATACCTGTGCTGACACATCTACAACTGAAGTATACACACACAGACTCTCTCTCTTAAAACATTTCATCTTCCATGATCCTTGGGGTGAAGAATTTGTAGTGTCAGAGGAGTAACATGACATCAGTCTTTTGGCTTCCAGCAGCATAAATTCAGCTCCTGAAAACCTCCACTAACATGTCAACTTTGCTCTGAGGAGTTCTGATTCTCACTTACTCTTTCGAACAACAAGCTCAGGTCTTAAAAGCTTTTACTCAAATTTTACAAGACCTTCTATTGACTTCATTCAAATGAAATACGAGAAACAAACAGACATTTTACAGAAAGTTGATATAAATCAGTTTGGGTTAAAAATAATCAGCAAATATTTTTTACAGCTGTTTTAAATCAGGTGTCAGTGGGTGGGTACTACTGTACCACACACAATGCAACACACACAATACAATAAGTGCCAGGACATGCAGACAATCCTGTATTGAATCAGACTTTCCTGTGAATGACGACTTATTTGACACTCTCTGAATTGTCCGAATGCAGTGAACCCCTCCCAACAGTAAGTGGATTAAATAAACTTCAGTGTTATTTCCAAGTCTGTTACTAATCCATCACACTTGACTCTGACTTACAATTTTCAGAAGACAATGCAAGCAGAGCCAAAGTATGTCCAAACCCGCAGAGCATTATTTTAAAGCCAATATGTGTAATACTTAGGGATGGGTATCGAGAACCGGTTCCAAAATTTCTCAAAACCCGAAAATCAAATTAGGTTCGAGCTTATCGATAAGTTACTGTTATGGACACTAGCGGGTCCTATGATGTAACGTTATGTCTTGAGCGTCAATTCGGTTTTATTTCGCAACGCAATGGATAAGAAAATCATCGGGCAGCAGTTTCTGCTTGCTGTCTGTCGGCTCACACACACTCACACACGTGAAATACAGTTACTGTAAGTACGTGCAATAAAACCTTCGCAAGTAAAAAGACAATACTTTATCAATCCACCTGTCCGTATGGTAACGTTAAACATGTAGAAATGATTAATTTGATCATTTCTGTCCTCAATATCTCACCCTGTTATGTTATGTTTTATACAAGCACAGCTAACGCTAGCTTGGCATTAGCCAAATGTTAAAAACAAGCTAAATAGAAAGCTGCGTCTGGAGAATAGACTGGTCTGTAGCCGCTCCTCATACCTGGTAACGTTACCTGCAGCCAGTGAGAGAGGAGGAGGGACTGATAACGTTACAGACTGATGTTATTCTTTCTAAACGTCACTCACTACTTGTGATGTCAGATAAAGTTATTGATTTACTTTGCTGTTGTCTAGAAACAACATTTAGCTGTATTTAAAATATTAAATTAAAAACAACCAGGCAGTTAATATGTACACTTCAATATATGTTTATTTATCGCAAGTGATTAAGTGAATTAATGATCCCCAACCCTAGTAATACTGCAGTCAACTGATTTGGACCAGGTAAAAGTTATAACAAATATCTCTATGGTTTCTTGACTGGTCCTGATAGAAATTACACAACTGAAACCAGTTGGGGAGGAAAAGTATTTAATGGTCCAGTTTATTTTTTATATATATTTATTACACACACACATACATACATATATACACACACACACACACACACACACACACAGACAGCAGATGTCATGTCCAGAAACAGAATTCAAGAAGTCCAGCATGATTGGTGAAAAATCTAATGTAAAGCCAATGAAGTGTGAAAAGTGACAGTCAATATAATTGAATTCTGCGTCCTATACATCATATACGAGATTGGATTCTTGCATAAACTGTCAGCATCTGCACTGGTAATCTCACGGCAAAACGTCAGCAGTGCAGCAGCCCCTTGAACTGCTCTTGAAACCTAGAGGTGTGAATGATTTCATCATCTGCAATCGTTTGTACTGGGTGGGAGTGCTGTATATACTTAGAAACATACTTACTTGCGGTTATTTTTGATAACAAAATAATTTAACTCTGCAACATTTAAAAAACAGGCTGACTAGCAACCGACTGGTTTCTCTGAAAACATTAAGGCTCGTCACTTCTTTTTCAAGGAAACTATATTTTAAGCAGACAAAAACAGTAAACTGCACACAGAAAGCTGCTATTATTTATATCAATTTTAGCAGTTTATCGCGCATTTTGTAAATTGCTGTTGCACTAAAGAAAAATGTTATTAAAGTCGAGTCAGAATTCTTTTCTGAGGTTGATTACTTACCTGACAGCACCTGAGATGCGTTGATGTTTAACCAAATGACTCAAAACAAATACACACATTATCTAACTCTTAAAACTATTAGTTTGGCATTTATTATTATCAAGATACACCACTAGCTCAGTTACTGTACGTTAGTGAAATCCTGTGTGTCCACACATGTTGTACCTATCAGTGTATATTGTAGCTGCCTCTAGTCAGAAAGATGCATCTAAATAGGCCAAAAGACAGAGTCACACATCTTTTTTGCTCCTCCTTTCCAGCTATTTATAATGACCTACATGGTCTCAGGTTCTAATTCAGCACAATTTCAAAAGGGTGACTGTCCTCCTGAGAGCAAATGAGCTAGTTCATTGCAAAAATGGATGCTCTAACAATATCTATCACTTGGACACAACCAATTGAAATGGTTTAAATACTGACAAAAGAAACAACAAGATAATGATTTAAGAGAAGGTTCATTTCAAACATATTGTGTAAAGGTAGATTCTGTAATTTAGTGTATGTTCTCCTTCCTCCTACTCCTGACTTGATCAAGCAAGAGCTATGCTATGCCAAAACAGCATGTCATGTTTGATTTTGCAAAATTGTAACCCAAGTGCCCGCGACCCTGTCCGCAGGATAAGCGGTTGACGATGGATGGATGGTAACCCAAGTGCCATTCCTCCTTCAGTTTACTATATGAAGAATATGAAATGTTCAAATTTTATACTAACCAAACCTTTTGTCATCAGAATGATTAGTGTGCTCATATAAAAAAATCTTTATTAATTGCCCTTATCAGCCCTACAGTGCTGAGGTGACAGCAGAGGACAGATGTATTGGCCTGGCTTCTGTCAACCTGATCCCTTGTGTCTACTGATAATCTTATTTGGGCACTGTGCCTTCAAGTGCCACCAGAACTAAATGCCAGTCTGGTCTGACTCCGTCTTCAGTGAGCCGAATTCCCACGCCCTGAATGCCGGTCTTCGGCAACCAAAATGGACGGGTATTTTAATGACCATGAATGCTGACAGGCTGGACAAAGAGAGTGTAGAGAAATAAAGCTGACTTGAGGTTGGACAGGACACAGTTTGCTTATTATCCGGTTGAGGGTTACAATGACTGGAATAAAAAAACTTGTTTCCTCTTTGCAAAACCTTAGAAACCTCCCAGATGTTGCCTAAAAGGGAGTGGTTGCTAAAACGCTCTACTCATGCTAAAGCCAAAGACTTGAATCAACTGAACGGACGTCATTTTCTCACAAGGAGCAGAAATGGATAAATCAAGCCTTCATTTTCAAACCCTTACAAACAAAAATAATTCAATGTATGCTCACAGAGAAAAGTACCATCCATACAAACCTGCTGCACAAAAATGAAAGTTCATTCTTGACTTACGATAAAAACAAGTCTGAAAAAAAATATTTAAAACAAACAAACAAAAAAAAACTAAGTATATTTAAAGATCCATGCAGATAAATACAGACTCATCCTAGCCCTGCACATTCATGAAAAAATCCTGCATGGTTGCAGCCATGCAACTAAACCTCAGGCTGCACCTCAAAACACATGAATTAAAAAAAAAAAAAAAAAAAAAAAAATAGTGTGCTTTGGATATTTCTAAAAATAAAAGCAGGAGGCAACTAAGTCTGGACAGTGAAGAAATATGATACAACCATTAAAACTACATTCCAATGTCAGGGAAACTGTTTTCCCATACTTGAAGATTTTCCAGAGATCCAAACATGGAAGTACCAACAAAGTGTTTCATGCCCAATTAATATTATTCACAATATAGTG
Source organism: Micropterus dolomieu (assembly GCF_021292245.1). Classification (NCBI taxonomy): domain Eukaryota; kingdom Metazoa; phylum Chordata; class Actinopteri; order Centrarchiformes; family Centrarchidae; genus Micropterus; species Micropterus dolomieu. Next base: position 28,426,358 of record NC_060156.1, read on the forward strand.
CATTGAACATGATCAGGACTGTTCTACTGAAGAAGCTGTGGGTCTTAAAACAAGACTGCCAGACACTGTGTATGACGGTCATTTGAGAAACTTTGGGCGATGTTACCCACATGTTTCCAACTGGTTATACACTCTGGGGCTCTCCTTGCTTTTTCCTACTGGAAGTAATAGGAAGCTTCTTGTAGCCTGAACATGGTGCTTCAACAGTTAATGTTGCAACTCTCACTGCTTCTAAAAGCATGATGGGAGTAAGCAATACCTCACAGGAAGTTACACAATGTAGCGCTTTGAGCACAGTGAGGAAGGAATTTCTGTTCCAAAAGATGATTTATTTCTATGTGCTATGCTCATGGGGTCATACAAATTCAAACAAACACTGCTTACTCCTTGTAGTGACCTCTAAGTAGAGTTACTTACATGCCTTGCTCAAAGGTACACTAACAGGGTTTAGGAAAGGGAGGGACAAGCTGTGACTTCAGGGGGAACTCCACCCATTTTCAACATTCAGTTTATTCTGCGTATTTACCACACAGTGTGGGTGTGGCTAATCTCGGTCAAGGCTCCCCACAAGGGTGCAATGAACTCCCAGCTGAAGTCCGGATAGCCTTTCTCCCATACACATACAATCATACACACGCATGTGTCATAATTGACACAATTTCCCTGAAATATTTGGTTATTACAGTAATTTAAATCACAGTACCTGCATTATAATTATTGTGACTAAATTTACATCCTTGTTTAGTTTGTTTTATGCATGTATTATGTTAAGTTTTCATTGTTGTCTTTGCAAATTATGTTTCCAACAGTGCTGTATCTGTAAACTTTCTTCCGCAAAGAATACATGTGCTCCCAAATGAAAACATTAGGTACACACAAAGACACTCAGGAGCACAGTGAAATATTTTTAAGTAACAGACGTGAAAACCAGTGGAGGTCTATGGAAGTGAAGACCCTAGTATCTGAACACTCACCACGGGGCACCACGTAATCTTGTCAAATCTTTTGAAAACACTGACGCTGATTTTGTTGAAACTTTGACACAGCTTTTTAAAACAGTATACACTCATCACAGAAAACTCTTGTGGAAATGTGGGACTTGGTAGTTTTTGAACCAGGGGCAGATACATGATACACCAGCACCACCCACACAACCCATGCCACACCTTTACGTAAACGTACGATTATTGAACAAAATTTATAACAATAACTTCAGTGAAACAGATGGAAAATGGAACAAAGGGAGTGCGAGGCTGGCTAGGAGGAGGACATACTGGCACGATGGCATCCTGGCTCTGGCTAAATCTACATCTGTCCACTGCAGAGGCTCTATCCACCATCTGGAGGAGTAGCCAGAGTGTATTAGTATAATACTATAACTATAATATTAATTATATGATGTTGCTATATTCATTATATAGTGCCCTAGGAATTCCGCGATGTGGAAAACACGGAATTTCAGAATTTGATAATAAAAATGGAATCAACTGTAAAACGGAATATCGTTGAATCTGCCAAAATGTGGATGCAGTTTATAAAAATCAAGGCTTTTCCTAGCTTTAGAAGCATTTTTTTTTTCAACAGCACTTACGCCAAACAAACAAAAAAACTAGGGCAGAAACGATTTTTTAAAATAATTCGATTAATTTGATTACTAAAAAGCACCGACACAAAATCTTTGCGTTGATGCTTCGTTTGATCCATATAACTATATAGCACACTGTTTCGCAAAGACAATTATCATTAAGTACTTATTATACGATTACTAAATGATTAAATGAAAAAAATCGGTGTTTCACTGACAAGCAATTATAAAGACAAAGAATATGGTTGAAAGGATGGATTAGCACACACAGGTAGCAGGAATTGTCTGAGCTGGAGGTGAGTATAAAGTGTCTGTAAACAAGGAGGACTGTTGCCAATGTGAGAGTAACCTCTGTCAGAACGGACCCCCAGGATTTCTCCCGGTGTTCCCGATGCCCAGTCCAACTATGTTTTGAACAATTAGGGGTGAGGGGTGGCACACTGAGCTCATAACTCTTCTGCTTCACACATATCCATTTTTAGAGGCATATGCGAGAGGATTACTCACACTGCAGATCCCTGTGTAAAGTCACAAATGTTTTGTTTTTTCACCAAGAAAAAAAAAAGTCACTGCCTAACTTACACCGCAGGTGACAACCCAACTTTTCACTTTACAACTTAACATACCATACTACCACTTCCATTTCTTTTGTTATTTTAAAAAAGCTTTATGAACTTGCAACATAGCTCGCTCTCTCTCTGAAAAAGCTTCAGCTGTTAAATGTCACCTAACTTTTCTTCCTATTGGGTTTGAATGCAGTTATTTAAAGTCCTTTGGAAAAAAAACCAACCAAATGAACGTTACGTAATACAAAAGACCTTGGGCAGTGGTTTCTTAGAAAGGGTGGTGGGGAGGGGGGCATGGACATTGAGCAGACCTAAAGTTGCATGATTGTGATTCATGTGGCGGCATAAACAAAAAAAAAAGGGCGGACCTGAATCTTTTGTTTTATTTCAATCGCCCGTGTGGTTTCTGATTGATAAAAATGAAAAACACTGTTGCTGGAATCGGTGGTCTTCAACCATTTTCGGCTTTTAAAGGGGGGCATGCCAGAAAAAGTTTGAGAACCACTGCTACCAGGATTACCATTCTGTTTGTTTGTGGTTGATGGCAGGTGGTGTATTTTTATATGTAATTATGAACATGAGACTTATGAGACCTGAATATCTGTTTCAAGAAATGTTTTTCCTAATCAAATACATTATTACACAGTTTAAACAGGTTTTAACTTGGCAACATGTCCATACTAGTGGTAGCGAGTTGGCTTGCAGTGACGAGTGGTATCACAGGGCCTGCACTGCATCTAAATCGCTGCTACACACAGGCGATACATCCCCCAAAGCTGAGAGTTCAGAGGGGCCAGGAGAAGTGAAAATGAAGAGCAACTAATATTACAGAAAAGAAACAAAGTTACATAATGTGTCCAATCCAATCAATGGTAAATTATTAACTTGTGAATAACAACTGTCTCCCTTGTGTTCTACTGCTGCTTTGGTTACACAGGAACATCTTTCTGTCAGGAACACAGACTGTATAAAAATGTCAGGAACTGTCTGAAGTAATGCTTGACTATTTGTCTTAATTTGGTCCAACTTGCTTGTAGCATCATCAGTGATCAATTCTTGGTCAATTAGCTTTCGAATTTTATCGTGCACCACCCCCCCCTTCTGTGTACCTGATTTGATCAATTGTAATACCTGCACTCAATCCCTAGTGAGCACCACCCTCCACTGTTCCCTAAGCTTTGGAAAAAACTCAGCCGTGGTGGATAAACAGGAAGGAGTTTGAGATAACAATCTGTATGGGCTGAGCATGTGATGATGTCATCAAAAGGAAGCCAACACACACAGAGCCACTTCCTTTTAAGGAGACGCGAGTCTGGCAAGCCAAGTCGAACTGAAGCCAGTGGATTGTATATAAACATATCAGGAAATACACAAGTAATTGTTTGGACCTTTAATGTTAGTTTAAGTACTTCATGGCATAATGGGTGTCCACTGGAAAATGTCAATCTGCTCCAGCCAAATTCTGGTTGGCACAGCGGTTTGGTTCACCTAAATGTTAGTGTGGGTAACTCAAAATGCCTTGTTTAAAAGTGAAGCACATTTAAACATCCTGAATGAAAGTGAGTGCTTAGACTGAACAGGGAACAGTTGGAAAAACGTAACTTCTTCAGAGCGGGTTTACACTGTTGGCTGTCATTGCGTAAATATGTGTGGTTCTCCTCCAGCGTTAAAGATTAACTTGACTGCGGCTGCATGAGGGACAGTGGCTTTCTGCCTTGTTTTCTAGATGACTGTAAGAATGAAAAGGAGACTTTGTGGTGGGATTCCCCTTCCTCACCATCAAGCCCCAGACTAATCCACTCTAAATCTCTTCAATGCTTCACTGAGCTTCTGAGCGCCACACAACACAAACCTGGAGACTTAATCCCCAGTTTAGATTGTCTTCTCAAAGTCACGCAGACAAAACAGACTATCAAGAGAAACATGAAGACTTGCTGCTGTGTACTACTAGAACTACTAGTAACAACTTGTTACGTTACATCATCACCAACATTACATATTTTTCCAAGCATGGATAAAGCAACTCTGAACACCTGGTTTAGTATAAAAAATCTCCAATCTCCTAATTTGGGTTTAACGATTCATCGATTAATTCAATTACTAAACAGCATCAACGCAAATTCTTTGCATCGATTCTTCGTCTAATCCAAATAAAGCATGCTGTTTTGCGCAGACATTTATTACTGTCGCACTTAACGCTTACACTGTGTGAACACGTGATTATGATGGTGCTGTTTGCAAAGTGGAGGAAGAGAGAGAGAAAAAAGTGAGGGACAAAGAAGAAAGTGTCTAAAGTATGGGATTATTTCATGATAAAAGAAAACAATAACTGTTAATTTACAGTCGGTCCACCGTAAAACAAAACTTATGTCGCCTACCGCAACAGCACAATGGCATCTAGTCCAAGGAGCAGACCACAGACAAGGTAACAGTAACTTTAGCATTTAAACGTAAATCCTATTATTAATATTTTGTTATACTAACAGTATACCATTAAAGTAACATTATATTTTCTATTTAATGTTATAATGCCATACTAATACACTAATTTATACTAATTCCTTCAGCAGGTTGTGGATAGTGCCTCTGCAGTGGACAGATGTAGCATTTTGTACATTTTCACACAGACAGTAACCAACTACTGTAACACACACACACACACACACACACACACACGAGCACGCACGCATGCTTAAACGTTGCCGTGGAAGTTCTTCACCATGAGTGAAGAAGATACTATGCTTGCAATTTGTGATACCTGTGAGGCCAAAATAAGCTGTTTTATCACCCATCCTTTACTTCTGCAGACATCTCAGGTACATAATGGCCTCCAAAGAAAGGTCAATTTGGTGACCCGTTCTAGCACTTTGAAAAGAAGCACAGAGAGAAACGTTATCTGGTATTACTTTAGAAGACACAGATTGTTCAGTACCACAGTACACAACAACAAACTGCTGATGAATAAAGTCAATAAGGATGCACCGAAATGAAAATTCTTGGCCGAAGTCGAAACCAAATGTAATGAAAAACTTGCAGAATACCGAACAAGTACATTCCCTTTTTTTTTAAAACCACAAATTGAATAGTCTATGTTTCCCACGGGATTTGGGCTTAATCGCCTTCTCACGAACGAGTGACAGAAACACTCAAAGCGGATCAGACCGTTTGTCACCTTTTCTAAGAAGTCAGCCACAGATGGAGTGGATGTGCTAGGAGACAATTAGCAGAACAGTGCCTGCAAACAGCCATTTTTGTGTCTTTCTCAGACACTTTAAAATGTTTCCACACTGTCGACATGTCACCGTAAATGTTCAGTAAAATTTATTCGACCTTTTGACTTTTTTGCTATTTCTAGCAGATTCATTTTGGTGGCTGAACATTCGGCGCATCCCTAAAAGTCAACAGAGCAGACAGACACAGAGAGAGAGACAGGTGTAGGTGTTTGTAAGTATTCTTTCAAATATTTTCAGAATATCACAAAAATGTTTGTATATGCTATCAATTACAGTTCTTTGAAAGACTTTTAAAAACTTCGGAATCAGCATCTTTCAGCAGCGAGTTTCACTGACTCTTCCTGACTGATGAACTAAAACTGCTGGCTGCCATGATGTTCTCTAAAGTTCTCTTATCTGGAACATAACCTACTCTGGAGCAGGTCAGCTGTCCAGCATAAGTTACCATGGCGATCTACCTCGGTAAGAAGTGAACCACCGCTGTAGGACTGAAAACCCAGGGTTAACCCTGAAGGTACCTCACTAACCATAACCTTTACACACGGTAGCTCCGCTTTAATCTTGACAAGCTGCAGAGCTGCAGTCTCTGTTCGTTACTCAGTGTACTGTTCATTAATCTGTACATTTCCAGCTGCTCGCCTGCCATTCACAACAGAGTTGTGCAGAATTTTGCGTGCATGCCGTACGGCCGACAACTGCATGCACATCGCGGTTCCTCACGGGTCTATTCCAGGTAACTGTTTAAAAACTATATAATGTTCTTTGTGTGATTCATCAGTGGTGATAAATGTCAGGACCCCGAGGCTCTGGAACAGCCTGCCCGAGGACATCAGGTCAGCTGAGTCAGTGAACTCTTTTAAGTCCCTTCTTAAAACATACTTTTATAGGAGAGCCTTTCCTGATCTTTTTTGACTTTATTTCATCCCTTTTACTTTTTTCTTGCTTTTATCTTGTATTGTTTTTTGGGTATTATTGTCTTTACACTTGTTAAAGTACTTTGTAACTTGTTTTTGAAAAGTGCTCTACAAATAAAGATTATTATTATTATAAATGATCCGAACTTCCCGCGAGGTGCCGACAACTCGGCACAACACCGGCACAGCTCATGGTGTCTCTTCCTCGTCTGCCACCCACGCACACCCGCTGAAGCGCACCGGCGTCTCCTACCTTAAGGGTTAAAATTTTGGATTTATTCATGCTCTTTAAAATAATTTATCAAAAGCTTTGTTTTTTTTCACATTTTTATTTACAGCACTATGTGTTGAAATTGAATAGGTTAGACATGATAGGCATAATAGGATGTATATGAACTTATTGGGAGAAAGCCAGTAGTTCTATGTAAAATAAGACACTGAGCTCCCCCATATTGCCAAAACGGTATGACCTTACTTTCATAACGCCACTGCGAAGATTCGACTGAGACTGACAGTCGAATCAGGCACCGCCCATCGAAGCATCAAATCTTCCACTATTCTGGGTCAGCCCTAAGACAGATATGAACACTTGTTTTGACTTTCAAACACTTGGGAGACATTTAGGAAGATAACTCTTAAACTACTAGTCATTTATTAAGGGTGCTATTGAGTTAGTTTAAACAACATTCATAAGTATTTTACAGTTGATTCCATTTTTATTATCAAATTCTGCGATTCCGTCCATATTTTCCACATTGTGGAAACGATAGGGCCCTATACGAACGAACTCAGAGATTTACACTATGATACATAAGCTAGATGTGATCTTTGGGTGTAATTCAAACTGGGACTGAACCTTTATCAGACACTTTACCAGGAGAAGGCTAAGACAGTCATCATTACTGTGATAATTAATATGATGATGTCACACTAAAAGGAAATGACGGCACACTGTGCTTTGCACTGTGATGGACTGATATACAGAACAGAAACCAGCCAAAATCCCCCACAGCTACATCTAGCATGTGGGGATTTGATTAATCCTTTTACCAAATTGTCCTCTTGTCCTCAGGGCTGATGAACTGGTTGGTAAACCACCAAAATCAAAAGCTGCAGTTGGCACAGACTGGTTCAACAAACATGAACATATTTTTCCTGGAACCAAAACACAAGCAAACAAGCAATGGAAGTGATGTCCTGCTGTGTAAGTGCTGAAAGTAACGTTACCGCAAACTAAGCTGAACAGTAAAGCCCTGGATATGCTTGCTTTTAACTACGCATTCGCAAGATGGCTGCCATGCGTATCTTGTGTTCCTTTGGAGCGTAGGTTGTGCACGTCTCCAGAAATTAACGCGATGCGTCCACGAGATGGCATTCAGCACTATGTTGATCTGACCAGCAGGTCAGCAGCGGTCTACTTTTCCACACACCAGCCCGGGTGGTGGCGGTATGAAGTTGGTTTGCCAACTGTCATTAAACGCAAAAGAAGAAGGTCAGCAGCAGACTTTAAAAATGGAAATTCATGGCGGGATGTTTACAATAAAACTCCTGGAGCTAGTCCGCAATTACCGAGATCGTTATGATGTCTCATTAAAATCACAACCTGCTTGAGTGTCACTGTGTTTGGTTTGTTTACGATGTGCAAATTCGTAGACTGTCAAGGAAGATAATCCGGTGTTGGTGAGGGATGATCCGGCCCTGATCCCCCCTCTAGTGGATTCAGGTTTAATCCTCCAGGTACACGCAAAGTACGCAGGCAAGTGTGTAAACAATGCCGTTTGCGTCGCTGACGCCTGTCTACGCCTACGTATTGTTAAAAAGTGAGTATATCCAGGGCTTGAAACTCCAGACAGACAGCTTTTGTTTTCGCTAGTTTGGAACAATTCGCTATTAGCCGCGCTGGCATGCTGTGCTTGTGTAAAACATAGCAGTGGTGGATGAGAGACTGCAAACTGAGCAGTTTAAATATAGCTTGTATACATGTGTATGCTTGTTGAACATGCATATTGATAAAGTATTGGCTTTTTACTCAAGGTTTTATTGCACTTACAGTAACGAGCGTTGCTGTCGTCAACTCGAGTTATCTTCACTTCGCTGTCTCTACAGGGGCCCCTCTGCTCTGCTGTTCACTGACTTCGCTACGTGTGTGTGTGTGTTTGTGTGTGTGACTGCAGTGCGATAACAAATACTGCGGTCTTTATAGGCTGTGGGCCAACAGGAGATTTCGCTATTTAGACAATCCCCATTAAGGGGGGACCTAGTTTTTTGCTCACCACTTTCACAGTTTTCAGCAAAAGGAGTTTATCGGTATCTTTGTCCAAGTTACTTTTTCCTGCGATGGGAGCGGACAGCTGTGTTTGGGGTCAGACATACATGACATATTTGTAGTTATCATCCAATAGTGTGCTTGGAAAAGTTCTGGAAAGAGGGAAATGTCAAAAACGTCTGACAAAAGTCAGGTCTACAGTACTGACAGTTTCTCTGAACCCTGTGATACTAACGGGAGTACAGAAATGTACAGCAACATGATACTGATGGACCATTTCCACAGCAGCTTCAGCTACCAGCGTCCCCAACCTTCTACTTTATACATATTAACTCTTTGTGCCTAACAATTCCATGCAGCTACTTGCTGGTTCCATGTTTCCATGCTGGTGGGATGGCCACTTGATGAGCCACTTCCCTCTTCCACTATCCCCATCCCCCACCCACAGATCCAGTCTAAACTAGGGTGCAGCAACAGCTGATCTTCAGGAGCATCTATTTTTAAAACTCTTTTGCAGAACGGGCCAACTCATCAAGACTGACATACCATCCCGTCAGAGGACTGCCAGTGAGGGATGTGACCCCTCCGCTACTTAAAGGCACAGACTCTCTTCGCTGCACAGATGTGGGAGAAAAAACACAATTGCTGTTTTAGTGTTGGAGTTGGGCCTCAAAAACACAAGAAACAGATGAGTATTGATTCATCAGAGAGTCTCCTATTTGGTTATTGTGTATCTGCTGACTAATTGTGCATGAACTCAAACTCTTTAGCTCCCTCTCCACGAACCTCGGCTGGGTAACCTTCCTGCTACTGCAAATAAGACTACAACAAGAAATGATTGCCAGCTACAGGAATGTGCAACCTCAGATACACCACTGCAGTGTAAACAGTCAGCTAAGCACTTAACAGAAGAGACGTCTGCAGGCTTGGCATTAGTACCAGGGCCATTCACAGTTAAAAAGTGATGACAATAGTGTGTACTTTGGTTAACGGTGACATGCAAATTTGCTGAAACATCCGGGGTCGGGTTAGCACAGACCCAACTTCCGCCCAACTGAAGAAAGACTGTCAAAGCGGCCCTGAATCAGGGGAAATGGCTATGAAGGCAGAGATCAGGTTTTATACTCACCACCTCACAGCATTACAGACAGGAAAAAAAAACATCTAATGTTCATTGCTCAGGATTTCACAAATATAAAATGACAACAGATGAAAGATGCACAATGTTGCTGCATGACAGTAAATGTCAGGCTTTGCTGTGTGTTTGTTTTAGACAGATGGCATTTTTGTTTGATATTAAACTCAAATATTGCATTTCACACCTCAGCTGTAGACAAACGCTTGCAGGGTAGCACACTTCAAATAGTTTGGTGACTTAAGTCCTGAAGACACACTAGGTATTATTCCTAACACTAAACATAGTTTTATCCTACAATAGACTCCCCATAATAAAGAGATTAGAAATCTTCAAAGAGAGTCAACCTGTCACAACATGACTTCAGCACCTGTTGTAAACAACTGTGTGTAACAGCTGCCAACCTACGTCTTGCATTATTGAAGGGTAGCCCAACAATTCCTGCAGGTAAGCACATGAAATGCTTATTTACTATACATATTATACTATAAACTATTTTAAATAATCATCATTACCAGAATTTAAAGTCTAAGTGCAAAATTTACATTACAGTAATGTTTTGACAACTTTTCCATATTGTTTGGCTCACTGATTATTAAAACCTGCAGTCAACTGGTATGTTCTTTGCACAGTTTCTAACTGATCAATTTAAGAGTTTACTATGTTGATGTAAATTGGATTCATTTAAAAAGGGGGCCATTTGGGAATTTAGCGAATAAACTTGGTTGCCTGACAGCAATCTTGAATTTGTTCAAGTTATGTTGGTATCCCATGGACACGCACTTGTGCACAGGAAACACCTATCTTCTTCAGCTTGTGAATGAAATGCTTTTCTGCAGGCAAACTCTCATGTGTTGGATTGAATAGACCAACCAAAGTAGAGTTTCTCAAACACACCCTACTTACAACTTTGTTACCAGGCAACATAATTTTACCTACTGTACTTGATATTAAGTATGCTTCAAGTCTCTACAACTTCATTTTCATTCTGTATTGACATAAAAGATGGGTGTCCGGGAAGTAGGAAATCAATTCAAAAAACGTCCGGTTTACTTTGGAAAATGGACAAAATATATCCAATAGGATGTATTTAGAAGCAGTGATGATATTTAGAGTTTAACTAGTTACAGTGTTAAAGCTATTATTTCTCAGAGAGGACAGAGTGCTTTAAATGTCTTCTTTTTCTTAAGGAGGTAAACATTCTGGATAAATTATGATTTTGGAAAGTTGAAACTCTCTGGCAACAAACATATCGGGACTAGTCTTCAAGAAACACATCTGTCAGTATGTAGGTTTTGGGGTCATATGTTATATAGGGCCGTGGGATGCGGGTCTGTAGAAAGGCTGAGGAGGAAGACCAGTCCATAGACTCTTTTGTCACTCATTTCAGACCTGACAGGGACGATTCATTTAACGTTTCACAAATACTCCACTCACCTCTCTCGCTATGAGATTTAGGGCATCGTCCTCTGCCGTCGACCTCTCCTTCTTGGTAGATCTTTTCCGTCCTGTGCCCTGAGTCCCCATGTTGTCTCAGGCGCGTATCCACTCGCTGAAGATAAATTCACACTTGTGCTCCAACAGCGCACCGAATACTCCAAACAGAGCAGCAGCGAGCTAGCCTGTTCTCATGTGTCGCTAAAATGTTAAGTGAAACACGAGGAGATAAAACAACCCGCGGCTGGTCGCGTTCGCAACATGGGTCATTGTCATACATCCGTTTTTTACACTTCTTCCTGTGTTTCTGTAACGACGCACAAACTCGCGACGAAGTCTGCTTCAGACACTGTCGGTGACTCTAGCAGCATCTGCCCCACGTGCGCTGCTGCTGATGCGTTTACTAGCAAATTCAGTCAGAGACGTTCACTGTAGCTTCACTCTGTCCTTTTTTGAATCGTGTCCATTACCCTGTCTGTCATTCTATGAGCATAAAACTGACATTTCAAAAATATGCACATACATTAATTATGGCCAAACTAACGGCCTCGGGTCAAGCTGGCCGCAGTATGACACCGCCACCAGACGGATTCACAGAAACAGACTCTAACCTGTCACACTGACGAACTTCAAAGCCTGTACTAAATCAAGTTGCCTTCACGTGATGTCGGACATGTGGGTTACAATGAAAAAGCAGGTTTATTTTTGGCAATTAACCACACCAAGGCAGAACATTTACACGAAATGTGAATCACCTAATCAATACTGAATCGTTGTTTGGTGCAACTGTGCCGTAGGCTACTCACACTTGCAGAATTGATTATCCTGCACTTTCTTTAGCCTACACTTCATCTTGTATCACATTTCAAGCAGTAGAGCTATTCGGATATACCCTTTTGGCTAATTAATTAATTAATAGAAAAGGGGACAGTGGGTTTGTTGTGTTTGATTTGTACGGGGGGGTTAGAAAATGTGTTCCTTTACATAATCAAAAACCAAGATAGGGCTAATTTCTAGCCTTAAAGTTCAACCAATACAAGCAATAATTTTCTACTTGTAATTTCTATAGTTGTAAAATGTGTGAAATTCCAGTGCCCAGAGAACACTGAACGCAGCATCAACCCCTGGACGGAGTGTCCATACATGTTCAGGCCAGGTTTCAGTTTCAGCCAGAAACCACAGGCCCTGCATGGGCTATCGCACTCTCTCACACCCCCTCTGCTATTTTTAATGATGACCAGAGAGCTCTAAAAACAGTCGTGAGTTTTTGTTAAAGCGATAGAATGGGCACACCCTAGATCCCAAAATTTTGACGTAATGATCCAGGACAGTGTATCTGGGATAGTCTATGTTGAGATGATAGTGACCTCATTAGATCCTTTTTTTAATCTTGTGGTATAATTGTTGTATCATTTGGAACCTTTTCCTGTGCGTCTCCAACTAAGTCTAATGTCAAATTACTGTCACATCAACGACGATGGAATTCAGATGCAGTTTAATTGTAGTATTGTATTTCTTATTCATTCATCAATTCTATATGAAGTAGGGGAGACCGGGTATGATTGTAGCACTTAATGCTTCAGCAACTATAACTCACAGAATTTTTTTGCTAGAGTTCCCTAACCTTTATAGAAAGTAGGCCTACCCACATTTGTTCACTACAAATGGCACCAGCTCAATCCTTTACAAGACTTTCACAGACCTCGTGAGTTCATGTCATATAAGATTTTGTCACAACCTATCCCAGTAACGGGGTAGGTTTTAACACATGCTGGGGTAAGTTGTAACAATTAGACAAAAGAAGCAAAAAATGGATGCCACACCATATGATATGCTTCAAAACAGGTCTATTGAAAAAAATAAACATTGTTTCTCTCTCTGTAACAGACTATGTCTGATTGACTCCTGTGTGTGTGTGTGTGTGTGTGTGTGTGTGTGTGTGTGTGTAAATGTGTCTACTAGAACAAACTTACTGCTAGAACAGTGTACTTAATAAACACTAAAACAATATCTACATGTTAAGGTCTAACAAAATAAACATCTGTGTGTGTCAATGTGTGTATATTCTTAATCAGCTGCACAGTCAGTGCTTGGTATTATTACCACAAGGCTGTAGTATATGCAATGCCGCCCTCCTGTGTTGATACATGATCATGCAAGGAGATACACTGGAATAAAATGCAGACTCTCTGTGTAGCCTATAACATACAGTACATACACAACGAAGGGGACATTTCGAGACGAGATGGAGATTTCTGTGTCTTATGATATTTGTGTTGATACAAGTAATTAATATCACAAGCATGCTGTGTGAAGTAACAATGGTTTTAACATTCGATGTTTAAACTGTGTGCATACATAAGTATATTCCAATGAAACTGATCACAGTTTCTGTTTGTATCTGACATGTAGCAGTTGAACAATGTTAGGTAGAAGGGGCAAACCCCCCAAATTTTCCCATAACTCAAACAGTTTCTGTTTGTTTGTACAGCATACCTTAAAAACTTCCCACTTGTAACTTACAGTAAACATGGCCATTGATCTAACACATATAGTCGTCCCGTGTGAGATCTAATGAGCACAAAGACAGTAGTTGAGTGTGCATGTGATTGGCTGGGAGGTTTTATGGCCCAGTAATGTGTGTCTACAAGGAAGTGAAAGTATTATAGCTGTTTTGTTAGCCTTTTACAAGTTACGACTGGACTTTGGTTTTACTTTTATTTTCTGAAAACTAAGGTGATACTGGCACAGCTGCAGAGTCTTACAACGGAGATGACACATTAACTCCTCTGTACAGTTTGCAGCTGTAGTGTGGCAACTGCTGCTTCTTAACAGGAGAAAGGCTGACTACTGGATCAGGACTTTTGGACTTTTTCTGTCTTGCCCACCTGTATTCTCTCACTCTTTTGGAGTTAATAATTGAACTTTTGATGGGGGAAAATCTCCTGAGGGTGCCAGGAGGAGCCCAGCTCCACAGTAACAGTTTGATTAGACCAGTACCTCAGTACCAGACCCTCAGGGTTAAGATGGTACTTCTGGGGAGCTCTGGTGTGGGAAAGTCCAGTCTGGCACTACGATTTGGCAAGGATGAGTTCCGGCGTACATCACCTACAGTAGGCTGTGAGTTCATGTCACGTTTGGAACTTTGGATATGCAGAGGTTACACATCAGAGTGAAATTTTATAAGATGAAGATATAATTTGAAGGAATAGTTTTGTAAGAAGATCTACACCACTCTCATGTCTGTAAAGTAAATAAATAAAAACTACTGTCAGTTAGTGTAGCTTAACATAAAGTCTGGAGGGGTGGGGGAGACAGCCAGCGTGGCTCTGCCTGAAGAAAACAAATTGCCTACTTGCACTTCTAAACATGACTAATAAACAAAACCAATCTCTTTAATCCATACAAAAATCAAAGTGTAAAAATGACAATTTGGGGTTTTACAGGGAGTTCCACGGTGGATTATCAGGGTTTAGGAGGTAGAGCTGGTCATTCATTAATTAGTGGGTCAGTGGGTCCTCCAGTCTGCACGTCAAAGTGTCCTAGGGCAAGATACTGAACCCCAGTATGCCCCCGATGGCCGTACCATCGGTGTGTAAATGTGAGTGTGAGTGTGTATGAATGTTAGTTCCATTCTGAGGAGCCATTCTTGCATGGTAGCCTCTGCCATCTGTGTAGAAATGTGACGTGTATTGTAAAGTGCTTTTAGTGGTTTGAAGACAAGAAACAAGATATAACATGCTCATTAGTGAGCTTTATTGGAGCTGTTAGGCATATTTTGTTACCCTTAGACAGAGCCAGGCTAGCTGTTCCCCTTGTTTCCAGTCCTTATACCAAGCTACACTGACGTCTCTAGGCCTAAATAACGTACAGACATGAGAGTGGTATTAATCTTCTCTTCTAACTGTGACTTACTTACTTCCGAAAATTTCAAACTTTAATTTTTGTCATTCATCATAGTTTGATACTGGTAGAATATATTACTTTGACACATAACTGGCACTGGAACTTTCTGTCACTTGTTATATTGTAAATATCCAGCCAGGAGGACCATCTCTAAAGACTCAGTAGTGAGTAAATGATCCCCTTTGATGTCATTGTGCTGTCTGCCCCCTCAGGTGCCTACCTGACCCGGGTGGTGCATCTCAGAGATGTCACTCTTCGTTTTGAGATATGGGACACAGCAGGGCAGGAAAAATACCACAGTGTCACACCACTTTACTACAGAGGAGCCCATGCTGCACTCTTGGTCTATGATATCAGCAAAAAGGTAAAAGGAACTTATCTTGTCTTATCTCGGCTAGTGCATATGCTATCGTGTATCCTCAATGCTTGTGTCGCTACAGGAAACATTTATCAGAGCTCAATTGTGGCTCAAAGAGCTTGAGAAACAGTACACCCCAGGATCTACTGTCATATGGCTGGTAGGCAACAAGGGAGATCTGGCACAGGATCGACAAGTCTCAGTGCAGGTACAGACCGAAAAAATCACCTTCCTAAATCTCACATCTACATTATGTGTTACTCTATGACATGCAATTTCTGGTCTCTTTATGTCGTCATACAGGAAGGACAGACTCTGTCCAATGACAGGGGCTTATTCTTTACAGAGACATCAGCCCTGTCAGGGGAACAAATCAGCGAGTTGCTGGTAGCTGTAGGTAAGTAAAGGTGTTGAAGAAAATGCAATGAATAAGAGTGTCTGCATGACTGACTAATCTCTGGGAGAAAAGAAAGGGCACTCATCTTCCACTAGAGAGCAGTAGATACCAACATGAGCCGCAAATGTATTTTTTCTCACCGTCAATCTAAACACAATTATTGTAAGTATGAAAACTATAAAATACTAAGTATAGGTCTGGGGTTTTTTAACTTAAATCCTGGCCTCTAAAATGTCTGCATGCTCCTGCAACACAACTGTGAGTGTGATGTCTTTGGTAACAGAGCTCTGGTTCAGCCCACAGAGTGTATGAGTGTGTTGGAGCGCAGCAGGGAGGTCTACCAGAGTGGCAGGAAACACCACTTGTGGATCTGCGTCACAGAGACACACTCAATCCTTTTGCATCCTGCTGCAAAGTTGGACCCTAACCTCTGTTACTGGCAATTATATCGCTGCCTTTCCGTGTTTCTCTGTCTGTCGTCATAATTTTAAAGCTGCAGGCAACATGGGATCAAAACGTTTCAAATTGAATAAACATCACGAATATTTGGTTCTCTGCCTTTTTTACTTCTGACCATACTAACAAATGCACAACACTGCATTCATTCTGCAACATGCATTGTGGTGATGAGATTAGCCAAGGAATACAATCAATACGTAATGGAGGCTAAAAACTATTCACTATTGTTCATGCAGGACAAGTCCCTGGTTTTTGAGTTACAGGTCTACTTTACAGGGATCTATGCCCAGGAGTTCCATTTGTTGTAATGATTTTCCTCAGTGATGATCCTCCAAATAGCGTTTGGTTGAGTGTAGCTCAACCTTAGCATGCCTAATAAAAGATAATAATTAAGAAAAGGATTTTGACTGTCTAAATTTTGAAAGCATTTTCCACCGTGCCACAACATGCTGCATTCTGCTGGTCTGGAGTCAAAAATGATTTCATTTGTACCTTGACGGGAAGAGTCACTGAAGTACCCAACTGAAAGTGGTACCTAAATGTGATATGGTAAATGGACTGTATTAATTAATCACGCCATTTAAGTCTTTCCGACCGCTTAAAGTGCATTACACTACATCACAGTCACCCCATTCACACACATTGAGCGGAGGAGCAATTTGGGGTTCAGTGTCTTGCCCAAGGACACTTTGACATGCAGATCGGAGAGCCGGTTGTCCTAACCTTCTGCATAGCACATATTTCAGACAGAATTGAAATCTGAAATATGACTGAAAATTGAATATGTATTTTTACCAGGTATCACACTTTGTCTTGCTGTTGGCTCTTGAGTTCTGACAACTTGACAATGGTTAACTGAGCCAGTGAGATTGTTGTTTATAAAGAAATAGTTTAACACTTTGGACAATATGCTTATTTACTTTCTGAGTAAGATGAGATATTTAAAATCAGTTTTATGTCTGTGCATTATTTATTTGGTCAGAGATCCAAACTGAATGAATTAAATAAAACAAAATGGCAATTCAGTCTGATTATCAAGCTAATGCATATCCTAGCTTAACATAAAAATGAAGCAGGGGGAAACGGCTACCCTGGCTCTGTCTAAAGTAAAAAAAACATCAAAAAACTACACACACCTGTAAAGCTCAGTAACTAACACACTGTATCAACTTTGTTTGACTAGTACAGAAACTGAAATGTAAAATTACAATCTGCTTTTGTACATATTAAACAAAAGAGATAAAACATGTACTGCTACAAGGGGTCTTTTGTCTATTTAAAGTAAAATCTTGGACAGAGAAAGGTAGCTGTTGAGTTGTTATTCTAAGCTAGGCTAAACAACATAGACTCAACATATATTTGTGTAAAGCAAAATGATTGTTGAATGATGTTTTTTGGATCATATTTACTATGAATGACAACCATAATCATAAAAAATACAAATATTGCCCCTATACTTTAATACCATCAGGATTTAAAGGACTCTACTGACATAAGTAGTAGCTCTATTTGCATTTGACCATTTAAAAAAACTCCATATAAGTGACTTTTCTGCCCTTCAGTCAGTCACTTGGCTGCAGAGAAGAACTGATGCCTCCAAGAGAGGACTTTTACTGCAAAGTGATTTAAAACACTGCTGAGATCTTTGCTGATAAATCCTCACTGAAACAAAGCTTTATTGTGCTGATTGAAACCAAGCTTCTGTGAGGCCTGAGGGGCTGCTGGTCCTCGTTTGGTTTGGATGCCTCACAGAAACAAAGAAACAACTCACACTGAGCAGATGAAATGGAGTGAAAATAAAAAATAAAATATGATTTAGTTATCATAAAGACAATATAAATCTTGTGAATAAAAACCTTTTCAGCACTGCTGTTTCAGATTTTGCAGATGTTGCGCAAGTGGTCTCAGTCAAGACTTTCTTCATTTTCAACTGTGGATAAACCAATGATGAACTGTGTATGAAGAATCAATAGACAAATGCAGAGTGAAGTTAACTATACTTCATTCTTGATTCAATTGAATTTAAATGATATCTGACTATGAAGCTGTGAAATGCTGTAGTGAGGTAGCACAATCGGTAAGAAGTATGTATTGAAGGGTTCCTTAAATGTGATTTTCAAAATTGGATTTAATAGTTTATGAATATATAGGTATATACATGAAGGATGAAACACAAAAATCACATTTTAAGGGGGAGCTGGGACGTTATACAGGAGATGTTTTACAATAGAAGAAGCAAAGCTAGCAAGCCTAGTGAATGAAAAGTATGTCTGATGTGTCCATTGGTGTGGTGGCCACAGTTGAAATGCAGGTCATGTGATGCACTTTGAACCAGAAAGATGTCTTTCCATACACAGCCATTCAGCTGCAAAACAATGATGAGAATTTGTATAATACATATTTAGAGATCACTGTAAGAAAAGATACACCATATCTACTCAATAAAAATAAGGCAACAGATTACAAGCAATATTATTAATTAAATTTCACAATGTTTGGTATTGAGTAAATATTAATTAAATGAGACCCTTAATAGTTATCCATTTAATATGAGTAGATTCAAATAGAAAACAGTACCGAATTAATTACAACCTAAACAAAAATACTGAATTGATTTGAAAAAGATAAACTCCCTAATGTGTAAATAGCACTAATAAATATAAATTGAATAATATATATCAATGATATATAATTGAGTATTAATCATCTACACAGCTAATTTTAACAAAACTTCCTTCACCGCCATGCATCATGGGAATTCTTGACAGGAAGTGCTTTTCAATTAAAATTTGCCTGATTACATTAATTTGAATTCACTCAATATTCTCTCTATTTGGGATTAGATAAATATAATGCTTATGTTTTATTTTACTACAATGGGTGGATTTTATTACAAACATTTTTATTTGAAATTTAATTAAATATTTGCCTCAAAATCAAAAACATAATCACATTGAATTTATTTTACCTAATACATTAAATCAACTACAACACTTTACTTTTCTCTTAAATCTTCACATTGCACATGCAAAGGTACATCCCAGCTGGGTGTACTGGATATCACCAATAGAGGTCAGTGCTTTTCCTCCCACTATGTCCAACGTGGAGTTTCTCTTAAAACTAAGGAATTCAAACATGTAATATCGCGTTCTGACTTTATTCTTAATGTAGTTCATATAATATTGCATATGAAGTACTTTACAGGGCAAAATACAACACATTTTCATGGACATAAAAGCATGTTTGTTATGTCTTTCGTATTCAAGAAAACAACTCAAATAATGCACACACAATTTGTAGAAAATAACTCAAACAGTATGTTAGAAAACTCCTAAATCAAAGTGTAAATCCATAATACAACCCTGCAACAGAACAAAAGCAATGTGAAAATTGAAAAATGAGAACACAATAGATATTCAATCATCCATTGCGTTCTTACAGTATGATCCAAACACTGCTGTCACTGTCAGCTGCTGGTCTGTAAACTCTGGCTCTAATGAAAGCCAGATGCTCATTTCTTCTTGCAACTTGCCGGCCAAATCTCCCCACCGGCCTGATCCCTCTGCCTCTATACCAGGAGGCATCGATATTTGGATCTGGACAACACAGGCATTTCATCATGTGTAAGTCTCATGAATTGTCTATATTATGCTAACCAGCAATGGCAGTCAATACCAGGGCTGAAATAATTTGAACTTCACCCCTTAAAACAAGATTATAACAATGCTGTATCCTGCTATTTAAAATTAAAATAAATTGACATACAATTTGACCCACTAATATGCTGACAAGAAGCACAAGGTCAGTTCACCCAAATTTCACAATCCTAAAACAAATTCATCTTCTCGTTAACCCTTGTGATTTCTAGTCATGTAAATGTGTGTGGCACTCTCAGCATTGAAAATACGTTGGTAAAGTTATCCCTGTTGTTGTATGGAGGCCCAAAATGTTCAAAATTAAATAATAAGTAAGACATAATGAAATAAATAATAATTTGAACAAATATAAAGAAAGAATACATTTTTAAAACCCGACACATTATGTTGAAGTGATATTTTATTTATTTAGATTTTTAGTATTTAATTTCTTTAATTTCACAATCATTTATTTATCATAGGTAATTTCTATTTAATTCCAGCTTTTTTTAAACAATACCATCTCCCCCAGTGGTTGTTTTACTTATATATATAATAATTGTTAAATGGGCAAAGTTATGATTGGTTGGCAGCCAGTAACGTAACTGGCCTTTTGTCTTGATTGACAAACAAAGACTTGCTGATGAAAAGTGGCATTATAAAGTAAAACAAAATATAAACTGCAGGAATTAAATAAAAATGGCCATCAACAAACTCTAGTAATGTTAAAAGAAGCTGCATAAAACAACATTTCATTATAATAAGTCTTAAATGTTTTACTTGTTACTATGTTACTTTAGGTATTAGGTCCATATAATTTTGTGTTATTAATTGGGGGATCTTTTACTTCTGATTATCATGGAACTGTCTCGATGAGATCCACTTAGAGCTTGGCTCAGCAACAGAAAGACAGCACAGAGCACTGCACACACCCTCATCGCAGCTCGACCTGGAGTGTAAAAAACAGAATCAGTGGTGGAAGTAAGCAAAAGTAGCAATACCACAGTGTAAAAATACTTTGTTTAATACCACAGTGCTACAGTACTCAAATACTCTGCAAGCTTAAGTCCTGCATTCAATGTTTTAAAAAGTATTAGCATCAATATATACTTGAATTATCAAAAGTTGGAGTATTGAGAATGGCCCCTTTCTGAATAATGTATATTATATTATTGGATTATAATTATTGATACATTAATGTGTTAACCTATTTACATTTTTTTGTTGATTATATTTTGTATCTAAATCTACAAAGTCACTTGTTACTAAAGTTATCAAATAAATGTATTGGTGTAAAAAGTATAGTATTTGCATCTGAATTGTAGCGGTGTAGAAGTATAAAGTAGTAGAAAATGGAAGTAACTCAAAATTATAATACTCAAGTACAGTACTTGAGTACATGTACTTAGTTACTTCCCTCTCTGTTCTAAATATAGCATCAAACGGACCATCTGAGGTGACACATACAGGAAATACAAATACTGGATTGATCCGAGCTCTCGACTAATAAAAGAAATTACAAACAGTTTCATTTTGAATTCACAGAGTAAAATGTCATAGATTTCCATCGCAGACATAACTGTCTCTAACAGAGTCAAATCAGGGAAACTTGCTGAATTGCTTGTTCTAAAGTCATTTTAAGAACTGTAATTGTATTCATCACATCGCTGACACGTTCGCTTTAAAATGATACCACAAATAATTTGCAGCAAAGATGGCTAAACTGTGCCAGACAAAGGATCAAGGAACAAGGATCACAGCTAATGTAACATGCACATCATGCAGTCTGCACTTTGGATCTCTCTTTTAAATATAACTTTCTTCTGAAGGGGGTTTAATCTAATCTCAGCAGACTGTTTAAATTGAATTCCTGGCTCTACTTTGGCATTAGTTAATATCCCAAAAAATATTTCTACTGATTTTGGAACTTAATTCAAAGCATTACAAATTGAACATTGAAGACTTACCGTTTGGAAGATTTCTTGTTTTACAGTTGAGCTGCAGAACAGTTCACTGGATACTTCACTATCTCCCAGTAAAACCCCCAGGAGCTGAACAGGTGCAGGAATGATGACTGAATCACAGGAGATCCTTCTCTCCCTCTGGGTGTGAAAGGACAACCCAATGACACAATCAATTACTGTAGTGAGACTAAAAGAAAGAGGAATGTGTTGTGTCTGAGCGAGTTCTCACCTGCTCTAAGAAGTGGATGCACTTCTGAGCGTCTGGCTTCTCTGTCTCTGTAAGTTTCACTTCATCACTTGTTTCATCATCTCTTTATATTCCAGCAGGAGGGGCAGCCATGTGCTGATATGCTGATGTCACCAACCTTTCAATAACAATTTATGATACCATACCTTGTGGAGATGCCCACTGTGTGTGTGTGTGTGTGTGTGTGTGTGTGTGTGTGTGTGTCTGTGTGTGTGTCTGTGTGTGTGATCTGGCTTGCATTTAAAAATGGCAATAGTGCACCAATGGCACCACCAAATCTGAAAACCAATTTAAAAAGAGAAAAGTTTTCATAAAGTTATCTAATTGGCAGCAACCAAGCAATGTACGTTAGCTAGCATTACCCGCGTTAACATGTGGGTGACGTATATTGTGTAGAGACGAGAGATGTTGTTCAGTGAACAGTTGTCATACAAAACGACATTTAACTTTACTGATTTACAACAAGCTGCAACTTTCTTGACTTAAACTGACAAACATAATTCTGAGCACAGTTCTAACAGGATCAAGGTCAGCTGAAGAACAGGGGGGATTGAACGTTCTCAGTTGCCTCTTCATGTCAAGCTGGCCCCCAGCCTTACAGTTTTTGAACCATGACTAAAAAAAAAAAAATATATCGATTGATTCATGTCAATGCACAGCACTTTGGTCAACCTGGTTGTTTTAAAATGTGCTTTATAAGTAAAGTTGTATTGGACTGGAATGGAACAACTAAAAAGAAAAACATGTATAAGAAGAGGACTGAGTGATGATCGAACTCCAAGGAAAGGCAAGTAGGAATGCTATCTGAAGCTGCTGAACACCGTATCAACAGCATAAGCACAATTTATTGAGGTTGGGATGAGAAAATACAGCTGTGCCTCAGGAAGAGGCAACCAAGGCAAGACAAATGCAAGGGAAACAGCTGTAGAAAATATAGTTTGACCTTACATTTCTGGTCACAAAGTGCATTAGTCATTAAGTAGAAGGAAAAAAAGATGAAATGAGCCTGTTTAGTTTGTAAAAAAATTTAATAAGAATGAGACAAAAAATGTTACACATAATTAAACAGGCTTGAAACAGTTTAGTAGTAGTTTATAAAACCCCACAGTGTTGCCACAGGGGAGGTTCATTTATCTCAGCAGTGTGTACACATGTGTGCACAGTGTATAGCTGAAAATAATGTTTAACAGATGGAGGATTCATTTAAGGAGAATCTGTGACTGAAAAGGCCATAGGATGGGATTTACATCATTGTCAATCTCATCAAACCATTCAGTGACCCTGCATTGAAGCAGCTGCATTTGTGTGTTTCTTTAATTTAGGTTTTTCCTTTACTTTGTCTCCCGTCTGTATGTGTATGCAGTCAAAGAAAATCATTAAACCATCTTCAAATCAAACATTGGGCATTTCCTTTATCATCTACTACGGTTTAACAACATTTTCTTCATTTCATCAAAGTGTTTACGTGATGTGACATCATTGGCGTTCACTGAACGCGGTGAACATGGCAAATAGTTCATGTTTCTGCGAAACGCAAGATAGACTACATTAAATTATATGAGACGTGTCACTTTACAAATGAACCACTAGTTTCAATTGTAGCATTTTCAAATGCAATTTGATTATGTAGCTGTACCGTTTTATAAATAACATGCACGTTGTCAGGGAATGTGCGCAGATGTCTATATCTGATTCATTCACAAGACCTTTAACTAACCATATAAGACTTGGTGCACTTGCTATGATTAAAATTTATTTTATTTTAGAAGTTCATTCATAGTTTGTTACTGCACTACAAGCGAAAGAAAATGTTTTGATTTTCTGTCATGCTTCATTCATACCGTGTGAACATTGGAATAAATAACTACAGATTTCAGATTACCATGGAAACTGCAATTTTTTTCACATTAAGGTGAATGCATTCACTTGCATGTTAATGTATGCAAATATTAAGTATAAGATACAGGCCTAGCAAAGGTAATGCATATCATGTGTAACTCCAACATATGCTTAAAATATAGTATGGAACTAGCCCAGTAAAATATCACAACAATATCACAAAAAAACATTGGTAAATATAAATGTAAGCACTCCCATTCTAGTTGACCGTCTCTGAAATTTAAACGGGAATTTCATTCCAGCAAAATTTCAGTTTATCACAAACTGTAATAATAAATGTCATCACATGGAAAACTCGCCAGTCACATAATGCTCAGCCTCCTCCTCATGAACCCTGTGTCATTACTGGTTTCTGCAAGAACAGAGAGAAACAGACAATGATTGGCTGTTTGATTTATTATTAGATAATCAATCTTTCATGCTTTGATCAGGTTAATACATTCAGTGTTATCCATGAAAGCAGTCACAGCAACTAAGACACAAAAAGAAGAACTACAACAGGTCTAGAATGTCTATGCTAGGCTTTATAAACCTGTTGATGGCTTATGAACCATCGTGTGAGATTTGAGGGTTGTGAATGATTACTCAGGCGGAAGAAAAGAAACAGGAAATTGACAACACGTGAAAGGGGTAATCAGCCGTAAATAATCACACTTCAACAATTTTTGCTCATTGTTTCATCTTGAAATATCCCTAGCGTGTAGATGGAGGGTGAGCCTATCTTGTTGCATTTGGATTTTTTCAGACACACCTGAATAGTATATGGCATGGCTGCCTTCCAAATCCTTATCATTAGCGTTAAGTACTTTCATTTCAGAAGTCTTGGCAGTCTAATAGTGACACCCCCTCAGACAGCTCTGCGAGATGCAAGCATGTGTTTTAAATCCTCATGAGTAGAAAACACATTAGGGTATTTAAGGTCACACTAAACAGCCATATACTTCTCATATATTCTCATAGTTTTTTCCCCCCCTTCTCTAATTCAGTTAGTTACGGCTCTGAGTTCTTTTGGCAGGATCCAGGCACTGCTTCATTTAAATTCAGGCAAAACTAAAGACCCAAGAATGCTTAGTAGTTAGTTCCAGTGTTTATCTAAAAGTAAAAAAAATAATTAATAAATACGAGTACTCAGAAAAAGATCTGGTCCTTATTTCTATAAAAGAATTAAGAAAATTACACAACAAACAACTTAAAATTAGCTTGAATAAGTAAATAAAGTTGGTACATTGAGCATACATTCTCAAAAAAGCAAGAGTTGCACAGAATTTGTATTTGATTGAAACAAATGAAGCAAAAAGAAAAGAAAACACAATTACTTCAAACCACCACAAAGCCAGATTGTAAACCAGGTGATCCACCAGTAGAAAAAGTCAAAGGCCAGTGTAACCAGTAAATGAAGAGTCCATTTCCAACAACAGATCTATTTGGGAAAAAATCTGCAAGAACACGTTTAAATGTTTTTGCTATAAATAATTTTGGCAGTGTAGATGAGGCTTTTTTCCAAATGACAGCAATATAATATTGGAAGTGAACTCTTCACTGCACCCAGCACCGTAGAGTGGAGTCATACCGCACTGGTAGCCCTGGTCTTAGGCTTGGCCACTGGGTTCCTCTGTGTCAGAGAGCCCCTGTAGAGGGAGTTCCTCACAAACCTGTCCGCCTGGCCTGGAAACATACAGCAACTGCATTGTAGATCCATGTTATACTGGCTCTCTTTTTTAAATGTACAGTAAAGTCAGGTTGTAGTTTCCTTTGTAATTTTATTAAATATCTAAAAGCTGGAAGTGTATTTAGGGCCAGTGGAAGTTTAGAAATTACAGAAGGAGGAGAATAACAATAATGTTATTATAAGATCATTTCGGGCCCCATATTTCATATTGTAGTATCAAAATGACTAGTAGGAACAGAAAATTTTGGAATCCGTGCAGCAGATGGCTATCGGCTGTAGTGGCTGCAATGTTTTCCTGTGGGGCAATAGTCATTTTGACACCAAAATATAGGGCCCAGTTTTAAAAATACTGAAATTATCATTTAAGTATCATTGGGAAAGTGATATTTGAAGCATTCAGCCCCCTCTTAACAACTACTGGCAAGAAGGCAATGAGCAAGGTATAGTACTACCTGTGTCAAATACCTACTGTAAGGTTAAAAATATCTTCATACCCTGAAAATGTTTTGTATAACCACTATTTTGCCTCAGAATATTCTACCATTTATAGCACAATAGTCCTGAGGGAATTCTGCATGTAGTGAATTTGAGTATCTGACACACAGCTGGGAAAACTGAAGCTGTACAATAGGACAGAGTGTGCATGAGCACACAAAATAGATCATCATGTTCTCTGAGTTTAGATGTTTTGAGTCAGTCGGGAGGCCCTGGGGATCATGCTGAAGGGCAGCAGTGTGGGTTCTTACTTGTGGGAAAGTTGTGGGAAAGTCTTCTTGCTTGGATCGGGATTGCAGACTAGAAGGCACAGATGCGGGAAACACAGAAAGGCAGAAAAGTAAAAAAGATACACTGGAGGAAAATATATGACCCATCAGCCTTTTTGACACTTGGAGTATAGAAACATTTATCAGAGACAGACCTGCTGAGGAGAAAGAAATTATCTTATTGGTTGATTTGAAGCTAAGAGGGCGGCGCCACAGAACTGAGAGTCGTATCCAAGACTATAAAGTCTACCAGTATCTGCTAAAGAGCTCCAGTGTGCACTTGTTAATTTTATATAATATGAAAAGTATTTTATACAAGCAAACATATGATATCATATAATCGTCATCTTTTACGCAGCTCTGACTCTGAAACTCTGGCTTGCAAATAAAAACATTTAGTTAAATGTCTTTACCCTTCTTCTTCTATCCACTGGCATGCCAGCAGCGTTCAGGGCAGCAATCCTGTCCTCTATGTACGAGACCTTAGGATAAAAAGAGAGAAAGTGACTCTGAACACTTTAACTGTTTCTGTCGCCTCAAAACAAATCTAATATTCCAACTAAGCTGAAGGGTTTTCCTTACCTCACTCTGGGCGTTCTGGACGTTGGCAGCTGCTTGAGCTACCTGGTCCTCCAGCTCAACCAGTAATGCTGCAGAGCCTTTGAAGCCTCCCTTGGATCCTTCCTCTAGGGGGTGCCACTTCCTCTCCAGGCTCTCTGTTGAATGGTTAGTCTGCTCGGGATGTGTGAAGAAATGAAAACATTTAAAAAATGTTAATTTGTTTTTCACATCAAAATAGATCACGCGCTTTTTTTGTGCGGGGGCTGGGTAAATTGACAAGACAATAATCTTTTATCCTTTATTAGAGAATTAAAATCTCATAACACCCAATAAGTATTGAATTTAAGTCATTCATTCAAGAATAAAATGTTTTTAAAGGGTAAATTACTGAAAGGGATGTTAATTTCATACAACTTGAAAACTTGAACACAGCGCAGCCATAGATTATATGAAAGAAATGGACGTTGTCATCGTGACGTCACCCGTTGGATTGTGGATTGCCGTTTCGAAGCCTCGAGTTTGGCCGTTATGGCGCCGCCGTGTTGATTTTTTTGCAGCCAGCGGCACTGGATGTGACCATATTCGTAAGAGACTGTGGAGCCAACAGCTCCGTGTTGAGCTAGCTAGCTTGCTTAGCGACGTGTTTCTGTAATTGACCCTTCGCTAAGACCCGCCCCCTTTAGTTACTGTTGCTAAGTCTGACAAACTGTCGGTGCTGCCGCTGTCTATTACTGCACTCCCTGGAGAAATATTGTCAAATTTGTTGGAAAAAGCGATCTCACAAAGAAGCAGACAGTTTTGCAGTTGCATTATACATTTGAAGGTTGTATTCAGGCTGTCGTTTGGACTCAAAGTGACTCAAACGGACGTGAAAAAAATTAAAGATAGAAGCTAAAGCCTACTGATCACACAGCACAAGTGAACCCCCAACGATTGAGACCAAAGACAACGATATGAACGGTCACCACTGTTCCTGTAAAGCTGGTAGGCCTCTATTCATTATTACATCTATTATTATATCATTAAAAAGCAGAACAGCAGGGCTTTTTTTCGTTACATTCAGTAGGAAGTTAGCTAGCGTTCGCTAACTGACATTACATTAGGAACAATCCACAGCCGACATTTTTCTGGATTTATTTGTGGTTTTGAAAAGAGAATAAATTGTACTTCTCCTTTCAACCTCTCTGGGTAGAGATTGTAACTATTACAAGTGCCCCAGGAACAGCGTTTGACCATATCTTGGAAAAATACAGCAAAAAAAAAGCTAGAAAATTACTCTTTTTGCATTAGAGTCAATGGAGCGCAGCCATGAAAGTGTTGGACCTATACTGCGCTGTGATTGGATAAGCTGTGTATTCGGGGCGTGGCTTAGCGAAGTGTCAATTCACGTTAACTGTAATTTTAACTGGGATGATAATTTTGTCTAGCGAACAACCGGCTTAAAACTAAATGTACTCACCAGAGAAAGCGAACAGCCAACTCCTAATAAGCTTTTTCAACAGCGCTGGTTAAATTTCTACAGTGACGTGGGTACGAGTCACTCTAGATGATTGACAGTTCACCATGGTAACGACTTGTCAATCACAGATAGTCCCGCCCTGAAGCCTACGCTGCTTCACGGCCCCCTGCTGGCCATTCGATAGAATGCAGGTTTAAGGGACTTCCGTGTTGGCTTCGCTTCTCAGATCGGACGTTTTCCGAGTGGAACACTGACATGATAAACTGTTTATTTTGTGCAGCTTTCATTAGCATGTAAAACTGGAACAAACTGCTTGTGTCCTATGTTAAAATTCTTCTAAGCCAATCAATCAGTTAATGTTAGCTTATTGCACATACATTGTTATTGGTGTATATTTTAGCTGATGAGTAGCAATAATTTTCAGACATGTTGGAAGTCCTTTAGTCTCTCCATTACATAGTTTGTACACTAAAGAGCACAGTGAGAGTGTTTTATTCAACTGTAAAATGTCCCACTCAGTACATGTCTTAGTAGTTTTAAATCCTTAAGAGAAGGCATGCAGTTTGATCAGGTCTATATATTTACTCACTGTAGCGTTGTTACTTTAAAGAGATAGAAATGCCAGTGGAAACAGTTGAGGCAACTTAGCACAACAACTAAGAAGTTCTTGTTCTGGTCAGTTCTGTGTGTCAGAAACTGGGAGAGATGGTTGCAAAGGAAAAACAAACACTAAGGCTGAGTGACTTGATTTATGACTACATTATGTGCTTGAACTGGATTCCAGCAGAGGTGGTATGGAGTTTCACGAGGCTGGCTTTAAAGTACTGAGTGTGAAACAATCCAGATGTGCAGTATGTAAGAGTCTGATGAACTTTCTGGCATTAAATGAAGCGTTAATCCAAGTAAGAATGCTTCGATTCCTATGTATGTCTGATACATGTGGAGAAATTGATTGACAATAAAGCTGACTTTGACTTTGTTTGTGATCACCATCCATCCATCCATCGTCAACCGCTTATCCTGCGTACAGGGTCGCGGGGGGCTGGAGCCAATCCCAGCTGACATCGGGTGAAAGGCAGGGTACACCCTGGACAGGTCGCCAGTCCATCGCAGGTTTGTGATCACAGAACTGTATTTTCCTGTGCTAATGTTTTGCTCATTTAATTCTGCCACAGGTTTCTCTACCTTCTGAGAGTCAGTCAGCTGAGGCTGCTCCTCCTCAAGTCTGGAGACAATGATGCTTGCTCTGGATGTGGGTCTGGTAGGCAGTCTGGTTGGCCTGACATCCCCATCTGGACTCTTCCATGCTGGGATCTCTTGGGAGGAGTGTGGCCTGTTGGGCTCGTCCTCATCAGAGGTTAGGCTATGGTCACTAATGTTGTCCGTCATCTCGAGCAGCTTCTGTCTCAGTTGCTGCTCCTCTAGGTCGACTTCCTCAAACTGAGGAAGAGGAGAGGGGCTGTTTGGAGTCAGAGGATCCTGGTTGGTCTGTAGGGACAGAGTGTAGAATATGTGGTTAAATCTGCTTGCTTACCTAAGCGGCAAACCTGCCTCATACCTACAGCATTAACGCTACTTCCAAAGCCAAGGAGCATATCATTTACTCACTACATTACTTTGTGGGATTACAGATGATGTTAGAAAAATTCACACTCAGTTCATACGACAATGGTTTACACTCCAACAACACCAGCCAAACACTACCTAAGATGCATCTGTTAAACATGTGAAACACAAAATAGTGCCAATAAAACATACCTTTAAGCTATGTGTTGTTTGTCCGAGTATGTTTTTAAATGGTAACCATCCCAATATTGTCACCTTATGAATAACACTGGCATTTTATTTTTATTAACAATGCTGTCCTCTAACACTAGGGCAGTGGTGGTGGTGGCGGCGCATAGATAAGATGCTTGCCTTTGGTGTGGGAGACCTGGGTTCATTTCCCACTGTGAGACATCCACCATTGTGTCCCTGAGCGAGACACTTGACCCCTAGTTGCTCCAGAGGCGTGCGACCTCTGACATGTATAGCAATTGTAAGTCGCTTTGGATAAAAGCGTCAGCTTAATGTAATGTAGGGCTAACCCTGCCATGCAAGAACAATGGAGCTCCTGCGTGTCTTTTATATGGATCATCAACTGAAGAGGATGCTGACTTTTTGCCTGTGACATGTAGTTTTAGCCTCGGCCTTTTAGCATGATGTCATGCATGTATCCATTGTGTGCATATTTAAGTCTGCAGAAAGTATTTAAATGCCAGCTGGAGATGGAATTTTCAACTTATTAACGGTGACCGCAGAGCTAATTAGCTACACCTGATAAAACATCCTAGCAACAACTGCCATTTCAGATTATAGAATCTATAGTCATTGGCTAACACGAGAAGTCCCTTTATTCCAACAAATGCTTCAGTTTTTTAATTGGTGAATTTGCCACTGCATGCCCAGTTTAAGAATGGAAAGCTTAACAGACGTAGCAACACTAACTAAGTGGTGTGGGGCTTTGCCAACGGTCAGTTTCCATCATGTGACCAACAGTGATAAAGTGTTGACTTGTCCAGCTGTGTTTGCCCTGTGTTCTGTGATCTTAAACAGGAACTAGCAGGTCTAGAAGACAAACAGATGGTTTATACAGTACATTGACACGTGAAAGCATGAGGACTGTCCAGGTTATTAAACTAATCAGATGTAAATGAACACAGACGTGTTGCGTGCAGGCTCTGCTCTGATCAAATTGGCACAACATGTGCTGTATGCAAGTTGTGGTTTCCCAGAAGAAAGAGGAAAAGCATGAGTCTATCAACCATTGCCCTCATTTGAAGCAGAATAGACAGGCGAGCTGAAGTTCTGTGTTCGTTTACGATTTGCTATTTTTGTGAGTTGACTCATTCTCTGATTAAAAACCGACACCAGACCCACATGAGACATCACTGTTGATGAGAGGAGGATGACTGTAAGAAACTGTGTGCCTCTCTTCATTTTCAGAATGCCTGAACAATCAGCGGCAAATAAAATACATAATTATTTGGAAGGATAGGTTAAAAAAAACATATTATCAAATAAATAAACATCTCTACCAGCAACCGTTGGCCGCTATCTTTGGGAAAGAAGGCCCTTAAAGCTGCATTGATCTATTTATACATCTAGCAGACGCTGTCAGACAATGTCAGCATTCATGAAAATTCAATTAAGCATGGTGGAAGGAGGAGTGATGGTGCCTTCTCCTGTTGCAGTTTTCTTTCCTGAATGTTGCTTTGGACACTTTTTGTCTGTAAGTATTTTATTTAGCATTTTTTGGCTTTTGTAAAACTGAGCAACTGAGCAAAGTAGGATTAGAACATTGATAGCTAGCATACCTGGGAGGGGTGAGAGTAAGCACAATGCCTCTCTTATGTATTGGTTATTTAACAATTTCTGTTTACCATTTGTGCTTTTGTTAAAGTTTTACGTTATATGATTGTTCATTAAATATGTAAGAAAAGTTACCCCTTGTGTTTACCGGAGCACTTCACACTGTTAGATAACTTCTTCTCTTGTCTAGCTTTTGAAAAACATGCAACTCAGACAGTATACCCAGAACATTTCCCCCTCAATCCTCACAGACTTTAATCAGCAACAGCTGCAGGGGGGTGCAA
The DNA here is from genome assembly GCF_021292245.1 of Micropterus dolomieu. Classification (NCBI taxonomy): domain Eukaryota; kingdom Metazoa; phylum Chordata; class Actinopteri; order Centrarchiformes; family Centrarchidae; genus Micropterus; species Micropterus dolomieu. The sequence goes on from NC_060156.1 coordinate 28,458,447, forward strand.
GTCCTGTCAGAGGAATGTGACAGGACTGTGTGATCAGTTGCATGGGTACATGCATTCCTGCATTTCGTAATGTTTGTTGCTCAATCACCTGTCATTAGTATGTTTATTTCTACTTTATGTTATATATGATCAGCTGAAGAACACTAGTCCTGTATACATGGTAACATGTTCTTGCCAGCTTTTTAAATGTTTGTAGTTAAAAATGTAATTCTCCCCATCATGTAAAAGAGCCTAAGTCACTCGCTTCCACTTCCGGTCCATGGGATTTTATTTTGGAAGAAATATGTACGGTAGTCAATGGCGAGAGACAATGTATTTTTTTATCCCGTTTGAACTCTGCCCTAAATTACAAATATGATGTCAATTTAAAAGATAATTTTGTCTGTCAAGAAAGTTGCAGTTTGCCGTAAATCAGTAAAGTTACATATAGTTTTGTGTGAAAACCGCTCAATGAACTACATCTCTCGTCTCATACAATATCTGTCACAGACATGTTAACGCAGTAATGCTAGCTAACATTCATTGATTGGTTGCTGCTAGCTGGATAACTTAGTTATGCTCCACGCAGAAATATATCGCAGCTGATGAGTTTGATCCAAAGACTCAGTAACGTTAGCTTCAGTCATTGAGAGAAAAAGTTACGACGTCACATATGCGACTTTTGTGTTTGTGGTATTTGTAATTATGTATTTTCACAGTCTTATACTTCAACAGTTTTACATCAAACTGTGACTTTCTTGACTTTTAAATGTATATTTTAAATTGACCATCATCATATGTGTAATTCAGAGCACAATTCAACCAGAATCAAAAAATTGTTGTCTCTTACAGTACATATTCCTTCCAAAGTAAGGTCCCATGGTGGTCCACCAGAAGGGGAGGGACTTAGGCTCTCTATTCCCAAAGTCTCCTTCTACAACACCTTGGCTGGGGTTTGATGATGATGACGAGGAAGAGGAGGAGGAGGAGGAGGATAAGGATGTGTTAGTAATTGTGGTGTGATATTTAAGGGATTTACCTGGTCGTATGTTGAGGTGACCTTCTCCTCTAAGTGGTTCAAGAAGGTCTCAATGGCTGACATGCGTCTGTTCAGGTCAGTGATCTAGATAAAGACAAAGAGAGTCAGGGAGGCTACAGTCAGATGTTGAAGACAAGATAATATATCAGAAGCGTAGAAAATTGATTGTATTAAGGAACACACATTGGAGAAATTGAGAAAGATTACCATGTACATATGGTTATTACTTATTTCAAAACAAGATGTACAGTACATCTAATATATAGTACTGTTGAAATTACCCTCTAAGTAACAGTGTGTCATATGCTATCAATTTCACTCAGAATAAACAAATCAAATGACAAATTGGCACAGAAATATGTCTTTCAAATACAGATGGCCTTCAATTTATTCCCCTCTTGATAAAATCCATGCTGTTCTTTCACATCGTCTCAACAGAGTCTGATCTATGAGGCAAGTCAGCTCATTTCCAAATCTGATTTTACGACAGCTGAGAGGGTCCTCTCTTAAATGACTTGGATGAAGCCACAACAACGGTCCAGAAGCAGAGAAAAAAATATAGGTTCAAATCTTTAGAGATTTTACTGTATATGACATTGTGTTTCTTTTTCACATGTATATAAAAGAAATCCTCCTCCATTCCTTGGATAATGGGTCATAATCTTATACTATTGTTTTCTCTGGGTGCAGAACGAGTTATATTCACATCAGGAAGTAAAGCAGACAGTCATCAGACGACTGTTCCTCTTAGACTATGTCCAAATCCTGCCTATCAAACCCCTTCATTCCATGACTCGGTATCCAGCTAAACATAATGATTTGTTTGTTGACAGTGCTGGGGGCAGTACACAGCAATTCAGGTCCTTCAACCTTTATTTTAATGCTCAACTTGGACATTTACTTGTTGCATATTTGGCCATGAAAAACTATTTAATTAACATAATCAACTTCTTACCATGAGTGATTTTTTCTCCGTTATCGTCTCACTGGTTTAAAGTGGGTGTGGCCCAGCTGGATAAGGTAATGTCACGTACTGAGACTTTAGCCAAATTACATAAATCAAAATTTAATGTCAGTTGTCGGGCTGTTAACTTATGTTGCCAGGCCACTGTTTATCAAATCTGAACAAACCACACTGACAGATCTGAATGGTAATCGCTTTTTTAGCTGACAGAAAGCAATGATTTTCTTTGATTGTTGCTGATATTTTCATGAATAGTTAAAGTAGAAAGGGTGTAGACAGCTGTTTTGATTAAAGTAGAAGCCAATCTGACGCGTGTGAGATGAATGACTGAAAAACGCGGCTGAAACGCCTCCTGTGCAGACACAACATAATAGTCCAAAATTTCATGTAGGTGCTCAGTTGAGATCTGTGACTATGAATGAATAAGAGTGTATGATTCATGTCATTATGAGCCCTCGCATTTGTTAGGTTTCTCCACTCATTTATTTATATTTTTCCTTAAACTTGTCATTCGTCTGTATATCAAACCTGTAAACATATTAACTTTGCTCGACACTATTTAAGTCCCTACATGCCCTGGGCCAATCCAGCCTCTGTGCTTGTTTACTCATCCTGAGATCTTGTTCCACAAACATCATCAAATTGATGATGAACTCCTGACTTTGAACCTCGCTCGGCCTCTTCAGTGTTTTTCAAATCCGAATCAAACTGACAGGAAGCGACACCCGTATGCAGGGTGAGTAACTGGCGTCTGAGTAAGCTTGGACCTCGCAGCCAATGAGAAACGTCACGGCTGTCTGACAGGCACATGTTTGGACTGCATGTTTTCTGCAGTATCCTGTTTGTGTCTCCCAGTGTGTTGCCCAGCTGTGAAACAAATTTGCCATGACACAAGATATCGAAGGTGGTAATCGGCACAGCCAGGTGGGACTGATAACACCAGCCCTTTGTTGTCATGGCTTCCTTCCACTACAGAGCTTAAAACCTTCTTTTGTTTTCCTATTCCTTATCTCTCATAAGTACAAAGAACATCTTTCGATTCAGATTTTACCTCAGTGATTAACCATTAAGTTCCACAGTGTGTCTGAATCAACTTATAAACACATGCTCTCAAAATGGCCCATGAGGACACATGTAGACTCATTGATGTCTGAGAGCAGTAAAAAAAAGCAGCCTTCTCAGTGTCAGCCAAACTAATGGTAAACACAGTTTTGTATCTGCTTCCCATGAACAGAACAGCAACAGTTGTTGTGATCCTTTCCAGGGACTGCATGCTAACACATAAATAGACACTGATGTAATGTATGTAACCGTCCTCTGATCTAGCAGCTGCCTCCCCCACATCACTCGACGTGTCAACCTGATAAAATTGTGTGTGTTTGTGTGTATCAACAAGAGCTGCTAGAGTTTTATGCCAAATGATTCCTCTTTCTTACAACACAAACAGGACAAGATTATGCTTATAATTCTAAGAGTCTGGTTTTTGGTCTTACTTTGCCCATTATTGCTCATTTTAATGAAGCAAATTCCTTCCAACCCGCCACGTTGCAGTGAGTTCGGAGCTGTAGCCTATCATGTGTTCAAATGTTGCTAGTAGCATTTTTCTCACTGTCCTTTTACCACACAAGGGTTTTTAAAAATCTGAGACTGTGGGCCTCCCCTCAGGCAAAACTTAGTAAAAGGCGCTCACTTTACCTCTTTTAGTTTACTTGCTTTTGGTTTCACTCAATTTCAGGATGCCTATGGGATCATGATTATGTAATTTTATCCCACAGATGCTCAACAACTGAGCCAAGAAAGCCTAATATTGCTGATAGACATAACTTCAGACAACACTAAAAACATTAAAAAAAGGTCTGTCCCAAGGCATTTATTAGTTTCTGACAGATAAAGTTGGGGAAAACTTTTCCAAAACTACTGTATCTCTGAACTCTCTCTATAACCAAATTACACATGTAGGCTAATGTGATCTCTTTTTGTTGACTAAAGTTATATATTTTTTACTTCCACTCATTGAGCCTTCCCTGAAACAGACTGGAGTCCCCCACCTCATACTCTGAAAACCTCTGTACTTCACAGTAAAGCAAAAGTGTGGGGAAAAAAAGTGTTCTTCTTTTAGAGACTTTTAAACTATGCCAAGGAAAATCTAAAACCATTAAACTTTTATAATCCATCATCAAAAGCCATATGGGTTGTGTAAACATCAATAAAGTTGATTGATATCAGAGAGAATGTTTTCTCAGTGGTGATTGTGTATGGAAGTTGAACATTGTGAGCTATGAATGTCATGTGTATGTGTTAACAGGTGCAGAATATGAGTGACTGATAGCACAAAATTGATTTTGACCTATACCAAGTAATGCCAGGGGCCCAATCACCATTATCAATACAGATATTGATACTTTTCATCAAAAGAAAGCCGCTAATGCACTATTATGTAGAGAAGAAAAACGGGTCATGATGTATGAGCTGAATACATAACTAATAGGCTTTTAATTGGGACCAAATAATTTTGCCAAACATGGACATTTCATTTTACTATTAACTGTTTAATCACATGTGTTCAGACATGGATAAATTAATTTGGCATCAATCCTATCTATCTATCCTATGATAGCACCGATACTCAAAACAAGATTTAATATCAGTAGTGTTGATAGTTTGGGGGATCAAAGCGTCTGACAAATGTAATGTAATGAGGATTTTATATGATGACTGAAAGATATTAATAATCATTTCAAAGACCTGCGGTGGAGGGTTCGGTGAGTTCAAGCTCTCCTGGGAGGTGTGGCTGCGGGGGCCCAGATGAGACTGGTAGAGAGGGTAGGGCTGGCAGTGGTCATCCTCATCCTCTAAATTATCAGGGCCCCTGCTGCCCCGGGGGCCCCAAACACGACCACTGCCGCATGAGGAGTAGCTGAGCCGGGAGTTGGAGCGAGATGGAATAGTGTGGTTGTCTGGGTATGCAAGGTCATCTAGAAAAAATATATGATCAGTTAGTGCAGACCAATCATGGCAGTCCGTATCTCTTGGTTGAATAGCTGAGTCTGTTAGCCTAAACGAATGTTGTTAGCTAGCTATCTAACTAGCCAACAGGCTAATATACTAATATAGAAAACCAAGCATTGGTATGATCTGGCACATCAACAGGTGCTGATAACAAGGAAATGTTGGTGGACAGAAATTGCGTGTAATGTTAGTTTAAGAATTAGAGACAAAAAATACATACAATGTGGAATTGTGGCTAGATTTGATGTAGAGAAGTAAACTGCTGTTCTGTCAATTTTTTGAGAGCGGCAGAGCTAGTTGGCCCTTTTAGCTTTCATAAGTAGGTTAATTGTTTCTACCACTGCAGACAGGGGTTCCTTGTGTACATGCTGTACATGTGAGCTGGCCATTCATATCCCTATGTACTTCCATGGAGTTCGCTGAAACCATTTACGTGACTTGAGACGTGTGTAATCCTTTCTTTACCTTGCTGTGGAGCCATTCCCAGGTCCAGACCTTTGTGTTGGTCCTCCAAAATCTGGCTGAAAACAGACGCCATATCAGCCTCAGCAAGCATTGACTCCCTCACACCTACATCCATGTCCATGATGTCCTGGGAGACTGGGGCCTACAAATGGGGATGGAGAGCGGTGAGTGCTACTGTGACAAATTGTTCATCGGTACAAAGGAGCTAATGTTTCAGGCTTTGCTAGAAAGTTAGCATCACAGGAAGAAGGTGGGTGAAGGCATTGGAGTTGGCAAAAAGGCATGATTAAATAACATGAAGGTAAGAAATAATAACACATTTTATTTTATTTATATGAGAACCAATAAAATTGTTTATTGCATTTACACATGTGATTAGTGAACAGATTGGAAGTATAGTAAAATTATCGTTAATGGTGGGACATGTTCTTATTTACACTCTGCATACAAATAACATTAATAATCAAAATTATGTATAATTAAACAAAGTTAATGAAGTACAATGGGCTGTGTGTTTTGACCAAGTCTATCTACATTTATTAAATAGCAACTGGGGTGATGCCTGGCCCCTTAATTTTTGTTTGGTGTGTTGGTGTTTGGTATGTTGTTGTGACCAGTACTGCAACATCTCCTCTACAACACTTGGCTTTCACACTTCATCAGATTTAAACAAAAGAGAACATTAGAGAATAAAGAGTCTCTTGTGATTCCCAAATGATACAGCCATTGTGAGTCGGTTTCACGCCCTTGAGTCTCTTTATATTTGGTGAAGCGCTGTCATGTCAGAGCATTTTGTTAATGAGCTGACAAGATGTGTTAGTGTCTGTGCTCACTAGCATGCACATTTGGATTTACACAATAAGTGTATTGTGGCCAGATACGAGAATGAATAATGACAGTGCTCAACACTAATGTAATATTGTTTTGCCAAACCAGACAGTATTTGGCAAAGATAGAAAACAGTGGAAGAAGAAACAGACAGAAGGCCCCTTGTATGAAGGCTTGGAGATTAGTTGGGTTTGTGGAAAAGCTGGTTCCCAGAGTTTCTCCAGCCTTTACCTGATTTGACCGTCTTCTTGATTCGACAGAGTAGTCATAGCCCAGCTCAAATTCAAAGGGGTCGACAGTTAGCCGCCTTTTGGCCTTTTTCATCTTTGGAGAGCAGAGAGGGAAACACCATCACCAACAGAAAGGAGAGCGTAAGGACATAAGAAAGGTAAAAGTATAGACCCCAGGAGAGGAATGATTCAGTACCAAAGAAATCCTCACCACTGCAAGACATCTCACATTGACATACTGTTTTCTTCAAAGCCTCACATGAGATTAACAAAAATCAAGCACCATGTAACCAATTTTAGACTTTTAGTGCATGCGGGTCATTTTATATTATCAAATCATATTATCAACAAGAAATGATTCATGCTAATCATTTCTTTTGGAGAACATTGGCCCTAGTTTGTTTCTCTCATGTATTACCATTACATTTAAAAACATACCTGGTGATCCTTAAAAAATCCAGAAGGATGATTAACATTTGTTGCAATCCGTCTGCACTACACAAACCCAGAATAATGCACATGATCTGCAAATAGTTGTATTATTTCTCTATTCACTTTAATATTCTTATATAACTTGCATTGTCTATTCCATATTTATATATTTCTACATTTATTTATGTCAACTGTATGTTTGTCTACGTGTAGCACCTTATCACCAAAACAAATTCCTCGTATGTGTAAAACACTACTTGGCAATAAAGCTCTTTCTGATTCTAATTCTGATTCTGATTCTGAACACCACTTATTGCTGTCCTCCAAGTATTGCTAGAGTCCTCAAAGACCATCACCATATTCTATTAGTTCCACAATAAAAATCGCATCTATCCTATACCAGTATAAATACTAAAAGAGTTTTTTAAATTTTGGTTCACATCATAGAAATTGAGCATGTTGCTGGCTTCCATCTTTGTTTGGATTAGAAAAAAGGGTGTAACTCAAAAAAATGTTTTTTTTTTAAAACCGTACAGCAGATATTTTAGACCCAGATGGTATAAAGTGTCTTTGAGGATTCTGAAAAGAAAAAAACTTAAGACAGCAGTAACTGCTGTCATACATATACCTAGATCGCTAGGTATGTGTATTTTTGTGAAAAACAGATGCTAGGTAGTGTGACTTAAATGTAATGTTATTACACGAGAGGCACAACTTGGGGCTGCTATGCTATTTGGCCGTGTAGTTTAGAAAGACAGGGACCAAGGTTCAAGCCCTGTGTTGTTGACAGAAGATTCACTATACTCAAGAATCCTTGAGCAAGAATCCATACAGGCTCCAAAAACTATCCTGTAGTTAAACTATAACTTCCTGTAGGTGAAACTACAGGACTATTTCTTACAAGGACCAATGAGGCAGTACTCTATTTGGAACAGTAGATGGCACTCTGTCTAAGTGAAAATGAAAGAAGGGATGCATGGAGCGCCATTTGGCTTTGTAGTTTGTCTTTTTGTAACAGCCATCAAAAGTCAAATCATGTAAGATGTAAATACAATCTTAATCAGTAGTCACAGCGAAAACAAAGACAAAACATCCAAAGACCCTACGGAGCCTCAGAGTCCTGTCAACATTTTTTTCCTGCTCAGCAGCCGCCGGAGTGATTGAAAATAAACAAAGCTTAGCTCCCTCATTACACAGAGACTGTGGTATAAACAATAGTAGTTTTGGTTTTATGACGAATTCCAGTGGACTCCGTGCCCCTTTTTTACAATCTCAGGACTTGAACCAGAGCCTCTTTCAGCTCTGCTCGGACCCTTTTATGTGTGCGATTATGTATGACAGCCTGGTATTTACCCATAATACACCACTGCCAGTGCAGTTGGACTGTGCCTAACCTTAATCGTCATATGCTGTCAAAGCATTCCCAGTTGTTCGTGAGAGCTGGCCCATGCAGAAAACACCTCTGCTTTTTAACAGAGAAAGGACCAGAGATCCCCGCTGATCGCAGCAGTTCCTTAAAAATGTTTTTTTTCTTTTTTCTTTTTTTTTTAAACATATGCATGCAAAATGATGACTTAAACTTGAATGAAATTCTCTGTTTTGCAGATGATTCCCCTCATGGAAACATCTTTTATTTAAGAAACAGGAAACATGTTAGGTGTGGGTAGCAAATCTACAGAACTGAAGTGAACCAGGTACTGATTGTGGGTTTCCACTTGTCGAGGCCTCAACATAAATCAGCAGTGAAAAACACCAGAACTACTCATGTTCTGCTGTCTGGGTACAAATTGATACTTTTTGTTTTATGATGCATAACACTGGAATGCTTTCTGCTGGCCATAAACGCATTAAACTTAAGGAGGCCTGCCTATCTGCAAGATGCCAATTTATTTAATGGTATCAACAAGCAAACAAAGATTAAGCAGTTCATAAGAAAGCACAAGCATGGGAAAGAACAACATGCATTAGTTCTCCAACCATAAGATGAAGTTATTAAAAAATGCACTGCCTTACCCCTTCGTAGTGCTGTGAATCTGTTGCGTCCATACTGTGCTCCTCATATCCATCTGCTGATTAAGAAGGCAGACATGTTAACGTTAACCTAAAGCTAGAATAACTGCATGGCAATATACTGCACAATGAAGACTATGTTTTCTGGAAACTAATGCAGTGCACAAATCAGATCTGGCATGTCTCTGTGCATTTGTGAATCTCCCATGTGAGCAAACCTAAGAGTCACATGCAAATGGAGTTCACCACCCAAACAGTGCACCTCTCTCAAACCAGCTAGATAACTCTTAAGTGGCCTTTACTTTTACAGCAAGATACACACTGTACATCTAGCAGAAAAACTTTTTTACTTCTACCTGGAAGAGCAAACTCTCATGTGTACCCCCCCTCTTTGTGAGAGTGTTTATGAGTGGGTTGCATTTCTACGTAACAGTTCACTGAAAGAGGAAGGGGTGGGGGTGGGGGCTAGAAACAACAAGAGAAGCAAAAGTTCAAGAATGAACAGAACAGTTTAGGCCCATGCACATTCCAGTAAACAACTGTGAAGAGTGACTGCACTACTTCTCTATAATTTCCAACATCACCCAGTTTTCTAGATTTCACTGATTTGCAGAAAAATGTACAGATGGATACAAAACACACTAAAAACTACCATTATTACAACTAATAGCGCTATGATGATAATGATATACTAAAGTAATAGTTGCCGCAAACAGTTTTTGTTTGAAAGACCCACCCTGACTAAAACTTCCCTGGCTTTGCTCTTCTAGTCTCGATATGCCAATGTGAATAAAAGCCAGGAGAGCCCTGACTGTGCCAGCCTAACCACAACCTTTTGGTCTGTTCCCAAGCTACTGGACTCACTGTACGAGACATTCGAAATGGCAAGGTCTAAATGAAGCATTTTAATAGTGTAATGAGAACATTCAATACTGAGATAAATTTCCCTGATGTAAATTATAGTGTTTGTGTTTACAGTAACCACCATTTTATTGGAAACTAGGCAGCCTACTAGTTAATATGTGACTCCAGAATGGATGTAAGGAAGACCACACACATGGCTGGATTAAGCCTCTGACGGGTGAAAGGAATGTGTGAGCTGATCCATATTTGTGGAAATCTGGTGAAACACAAATTTATTTAGGAATATGAAGGGCCTCTTGCCACAACAATGAAACAGGTAATAATGAAGGGCCCACCTTAAAGTTGTTTAATGCATATTCCCACACAAATCCAATTTCTTAATGAAATTATTAAGAATGAAATTAAATAATTAACCCATGATTTTGGCTGTGGGTCAGAAGGTATAGCTTGTTGCCCACTGATTAAAGGGTTATCAGTTTGATCCCTAGCTCCTAATTCATACTATTTTGGCTATCTGTAACTGTAATAAACAGCTCCGCAAATTGGCAGTATTCAGGTAGTCCTTACTTTCCAGATAAAATAATAAGAAGCAGCAGTAGTACAATTAAATTTAGGAGCTGGGGTTGGCCAACTACTTGAGTGAAGTAACTCCTTTTTTAAATTTTTTTTACAACATTATATGAACAAAGGCTCTGTTGTAAGCATGACTGTCACATCTCCCCATGCGCACATGACACCCTCTGAGCTTTGAGGGCCCAATGGACCACAGTAAAAAGAGAGCAAAAGAGAGTGTGTGTGTGTGTGTGTGTTTGTGTGTGTACAGTCATGCATGTTGACTTCCTTCCAGGAATGTCTCCATGCGATGAGCTGCTGATCACTTTAAGCATAATGCATCTGTTAACATGCATATTTATGACTGGGTTTCATAACTACAACCTGCATCTGGGCACCCTCTGCGAGCTGGATTCCACACAAATACTTCACAAACAATAGTTTAGTTCTCGCTCCCTCTCTCTGCTTCTGGTCAAACTGTGCAGGGGAACTCTGAGGGACTGGCTCCTTCAATTCCAGGCACAGAAAGGGGGACATGTGACTGGAAGATCATAAGGCCCTCAGGGCTAAGCCAGCCAACCAACTCACTTTGTATCCCTTCCCAAAATCCTTGAGGGTGACTCAGCGTAAGCTGTACCAGGAGTTCCGGCTGTCTCCTCATAATTCGTTGATCTCCTGATACTATGATCTTACTTGGAGACCTTCTGTGTATAATATGACTAAAAAATAATTTACAGTGTGCTTCAAGGGCACTTGTTTTATATGCTCTGGGTGTGGCCAGAGGATATTGGCAATGCTTTGAGAGCAACTTAAAAAAAGAGAGAGCAGAAAGTGCTGGAAAGATTTTGATGAAGACTTCTGCTGTCACTGCATCAGACTTTAAACATGAGCAACAAACATAAACAGTACCTTTAACCACATTATTATTTCTGGTAATAATGTCTCAAGAGGTACATCAGGCAGTGTAAATGTTAAAAGTTTCCAAGCACTGGTCAGTTAAGGACAAAAACCTGACAATGGAGGACCTGGCTGTATCCAGGCCCGAAACACTAGTCTGTGACAGCACTCAGCCTCGCAGCTGTGAGGAGCCAGATAGAAAAAATGAAAGATGGAAGAAATTAAATCCCCGTGACAGATTTGGCAGCCTGCTGATGGCTGCCTGCTATTTGAAAGCCTATCTTTTTATCTGTGACACAGTGTCACAAAAATGAAGGTCTCATGGACAGGTGGGTGACAAATTAAAGAAAAGCAGCAATAGAAGTGTCTTAGTAAAGTGTTAGGCTGCCAGTAACTGACAGGGCAGCTTAATGCTCCTTGTTATAGCTTCTCAAAGTGTATGGAGTGTTGAACACCATTCTTTCAAATGATATTCCCTAATATAGTGCTTTTTATGATGGTGGGGAGCACTGTGTTATCTCCCATAGGTGTTCCTTTGGGTAGAGATTTAGTGACTGTGAAGATAATAATCGATAATGTCCGTGCTGCTTGCATGAACTTGAATAACCTGCATTTTATTGTAAACTGGTATAATGTGGGCTGTCTTCACATGCATTACCAAGTTCAACTTGAAAGTGAAAAGTGACGGAATGCACACATGTGATGCAGTTGTCATTGTGATGTTTTACCAATTTTACAATTCTGGAGTGTGATTCAAAAGGCTGATGCTGTACATATTTTCTATGCAGTTCCAGTACAGTATGCAGCTGTTGAATCTCCTTGAAGCCTTTCATTTATTGGGGATTTCTTATGGTAAGCTCAAGCAGACTTCCAGCAGTGCTCTTTGACTCTGGTGGACTCAACTTCTGACCTGCAGCACCTCCCGAGGGCTTGTAAAGCAATGAGTGGAACAGATTGAAATGTGTTATGGATGCCCCTTTAAAGTAATCTTGACCTGGGACCTGACATTCTACCACATTTGTAACCTTTGATTAGTTCTGCTTCACATTCACACAGACATTCCCACAGTTTACATGACTGCAATTTTTAACTCATGACCGCGCAGCAGCTTCAGTCAACCTGCAGAGTTAATCTCTATGCTGAAAGGCCTCAGCGACAGTATTTGTTCAGTAAAGGGGTGTTACTCTTTTACTTACCACATACAAATTTTCAAGTGGATCATGGATTAAAACATTCCAGGCACAAGTATTAAAATCAATTTTTCACAGCAAGCATTATCTTTGGCAAACCTCTAAAACCCTTCAAAAACCAATTTAGTAACAAATCCTCACATTTATTATCTCAACAAAAAACCACCCACAAAGGAATCTTGAAAACAAAATGAGACTACTCACCTTCAAGGTCATTCTGAGAGCAACTGTGTTCTCCACTCAACCTCTTGAAGAGCGATCGCATCACCTTGGCACTGCCGAAGCGCTTAAAGCGGGCCCGAACATTTTCGTGGTACCACTCCAAAGTACCAATCTTGAGGACCCTGTGCAAGAATGGAGGAGACAAAATAGGTACTAATGACTTCATACACAGATAAGTCTCCCATAATTTCAGAAAATACTCATTCAATCATCATGGACTGAATATACTTCTTGTGTTGCACAAAGCAAGAGTACGAAATGATTGACTGCTCTGTTGAACAAACAAAATTGTGGAGCTCCTGCTTAAAATGTGCAGCTTTAAGCGTGCAATGCATAGCATGATATTTTCCAGACGCTGGCTACCCGAGTTCAGTGAAAGGGCTTTTCAGTGCTCGGCCACGTCTGAACACTAGTACAATGGTTACATATGGAGCCGGAATGAGCTGGTTGTATTAAATTCCATTGTTGCAACCAACATAGCTTGGTTGTAAAGGAGTAAAGGAGATCTTAGCTGTGTCTGTTGAAATGACAATTGCCAAAACATCCATCAAATGCTGTGTGTGCTGTCAAAGCATGCGTGAGTAAGACACCGAACCCTGCTCACAGAGTAGAGGTTGCTCTCATCAAGATAATTAGTGGAATGAAATTTTAACGTCCACAGGGAGCAGGAAAGCTCTTCGCTGAATCTGTTCATTCTTAGTTTTCTGTAGCTAATATTTGTTATTCATGTCACCTAGACTGATCGTGTTTGGGCTGTTTCAAAAACACATAACTCACATACTGCACTTGCTGCCAAGTCAAACCAAAGTATTTGTCCACTAGCTTCTGCAAAGCTTACAAATGTGTTGATAACTGTAAGTACACTCAAAGAAAAATCACTTATTCAATGAGTTTAGTCCTGATCATCTGGGTATTCAAACCATAAACTCAAACCAACATGTCCGCATTCTCATAGTATTTTAAACAACCTTTGAATATAGTAAAAGGGAAGAAGATTTGTTGTGAAAAATACTTGGGAACTAGGCCAAGCTGTCCAGATGCGCAGTTCTCCAATAGAGTATTCATAAGCCAGTGAACCCCCAAAATCAATCCCATTAGCACCTAAAGAACAATTAACAGTTTACTCACAGCCTGTACCCATTCACAAGTTATTCTGCATTCCTTTAGCATGGTTAAAGGCATGTCAGCAGGGATAACCAATGAAGTTCAGGCATTGATTAAAACTTGAATTTATACATGTTTCATCATACAGTGAACATTCAGTATTTTTAAAAATAAATGAGTTGGGGCGTCCTTTCCCAACCTTGAACCATGAAGTTGCCAGATACATTAATGGGGTTGCATGAAGTCGGATTATGTGGCATGACCTGGCATTGAGTGCAATTGTAGTGAAGTAAGCAAACCTTCCTCTGATGCATGGTAAGCTACCAAGCTAGCAAAACATTTGACTGGGTAAGTGACTTATTCATCTGTGCGATCTCTGAAAGATAAAGGAGAAGGGAATTTGCTGTGCTGGCACTGGCACCCTTTGTATGAGGGTGGATATGGTGCTTTTGTTGCAGGAAATCAAATCGTTGGTCCAGGCTAGACGTAACATGAGATGTGCACCCTCAGCTGCTCATTTGACTGTAGGCAGCAGCCATCTCTTTTGACTTGGCAAATGAATATCAGTGTCAGCATCGAGGTGAATGCAGACTAAATCAGATCACAGAGCAAAGAAAGGTCTTTAAATATCTGTGGTGACAAAAATTTGGCTCCCAAGCCAAAAAGGTGCTGATGTGTGCTGTATGTAGAATGTGTGACATATCTATAAGCAATGTTTGGTAGCCCTTGGGCTGCCATCTTGGCAGAGCCAAACAATTCAAATTTGGCAACACCTGTTGATAAAGCAAACATGCAGATTTCCAGAGAGGATCTGAGTGGGTCTCAGCAAGAGTTTGGGTTCTGGAAAGGCAGACAGTAGCCTTAAGACTTTGCTCTTTGATAAAGCTCATAGTTAGAGCTGGCTTAGGTGAGTCCTGAACCATCCCTTATATGCTGCTATGGGCCTAGACAGGTGCAAGACTTCCCATGATGCACTGAGCTCTTCTCTTCTCCTTTCTTTCTCCATCTTCCCTCTCCTGTAGTTTTGTGCCTTCCTATCCCTCTCCTCTCTCCTTCTGTTGCTTTGTGCAGGTGTTTCTGGTTCTGGAGCTGTGAAATCTGGATCTGTGGTTGGTGGCAATCTTCACCTGCTGCTACTACAATTATTATCATTAGTCCTATTATTATCACTACTATTGCTATCATTATTAGAAATTGTTAATTGTTATTAATTGTTATTCATTTTCCACCTTTACTGTTGATTTGCATTTCTGTGCGGATATTGCGTTGCCCCCCCAACCAGTGGAGGCATGTGCCACTGTCGCCAAGTACTTGCTCATGATGGGAATTATTGGGTCTCTCTAAATTATATTACAAAGAACAAGGTCTAGATGCTCTATATGAAAAGTGCAATGAGTAAACTTTAGTTGTGTATTTGCACTATATAAATAAAATTGAATTCAGGTGAATTGAAGAGAAATATTGGCAAGATTTTCAGCTTTTGGCCACGATGCTGCAATCACTTTCAAAAACTGCTCATTAATTATTTCCTACCTGGCCATGCGACAGGGATCACACACCCAGCCATGCTCCCTCTTGTTGTAACGACTACAGGATTTGCAGATGTAGAGCTGGCAGTCCAGACACTGACGCTTGCTGTTGACCAGGAACTTGAAGGGCTGGAGACATCGAATACAGTACGACTCAGTCAGGCTGGTCTGATTGCCCAACAACTCTCTCTTGGTGTCTTCTTTTTCAATCTTGGTCTTTAGCTCCCTAAAAAAAGATAAGTTAGGAAATATGAAAGGGTGACTATGAAAGACAATTTTCTTTGTAAATATATTGCTTAGCGTCCTGTAAAAATGCTCCCGGGTAGGCAGACTACCAACTAACAAAACAAAGTCAAACAACAAAAAACTTATCTTCCAAATACTTAGAGGATCTTCACATCTATTATCATTTCAGTAGTAAAAGCTACGCAAATGGCAAAATGTGTTCAACACTCCATCCACTTCAAGATGTGTTGAAAAGCATGGAAAAACATTAGAGCGGTGCTAGCAAAATGTGATACAAAACACAGCTATTCACTATAACAAGTAAACTATATTTCTTAAAGGAAACTGAGTTTATATCTTTGAGTCACAGGCTAATGTCTTGAAGTTAATATGCAGAACTCAGCAAGCAGAAGTAACCATAAAACATCACATAAAAGTGTCCAATATTGACTTTCTAACACAGCAATATCACCATCTGGTATGCTAGGCAGGCTAATCAAACTGCGGTAATAAAAGGTCTGTATGTAAAATTGAAGCAGAGTTGATGTACTGCTAACTAATGTATTATAACTGCAGAAATAAGTAAAACTTTTTTTTTATGTTGACCTTGGTACATGAACTTGTTTTGCCCAGAATGGCTTGGAATGGGGTTTCTACACTGTTTACTCAGCCAAATTTGGTACCATCATGCCTGCAAAAAGAGCAAAACCAAAACTTGTGCTCACTTTATCTGGCAACAGCACTAATATGGCTGGAGAAGCCACACAGAATTTCTGAGCAGATGGAAAAACTGTGGTTTGCTAAGAAATAAACCATCACCTAACTCTAAAATCTCATAAAATCACAAATGGCCATTTTAACATTTCTTTTATGTATGGGTACATCAAGTGAGACAGCTTTAGAGTTGTGAGCAGGTATGTTTTTGAACTTTGGACAGACCCAGGCGAGCTGTTTCCCCTTGACTGTAGTATTTATGCTAAGCTAAGCTAACCATGTCCTACACTTCTCGTCACTCTCAGAAAAAAAGCGAATAAACAAATTTTCCCAAAATGTTTAACTAATACCATTTCATTATACAGAGATTTTATGAGTCAAATTTCTGGCTGACAATCATGAGTAAAGAGATGGTGTGCACGGACGGGAATACATGGCTTTAATCTGGCAACCTCATGTAAATATTACATCAGTCTTGTGACATGGAAAAGTCGGTGAAGGCAGAAAACACTGCAGTGCTTCTCCAGAAAACATTTAGTGCAACGCTTACAAATAAGAAAAAAATTAGAAGACAGAAGTATAACTTTACTATGCATGGCCCCTTGCACTGGATCATTCATAATATATATATAGTAAATAAGCAGTGACGTTTTGAGCGGCACGAGTGAGGATTTTTTTTTATATTACTCAATGTATTTACCTACACTATACTTAAATTAATGAAGCCTGTGTATGTATCAGCATAGAGGCTCATTTCTGTAATTCAGTTTCACCTTACCAGCTGAGTGAAAATATTGTTGTTTTTCCAAAACAACAATAGAGACCAGGAATGTGGGAGAGAGGGGTGAAATCGAACCCGGGCCGCTACACTGAGGACTTTGTGTTTATGGTGTGCATGTGTAGCAGGTGAGCTAACCAACACCCCTCCAAAACACACTTCTAAAACACTTGCATGCCTATGTTTGTTTAACTGTCTCAAGGTAAGTGGCATCATTCAAACTTAAATGAATACTGGTTTAGTTGAAGCCTCATATTATAAATGAAAAAAAGAACAAGCTCGCCCATGTTCTGTTACACACAGTATAAAATGAGCAGTTAGTTGGTGGTAGACACATTTTTACTGAGTTCTCACTAATGATGGGTTGTAATGAGTTATTTAATAACACACTTTATAGTCACATTTCTAGGAGAAATTCATTTTGAGTAATTATATTACAACCTCTATTTCTTTAATTAGTTTTCCACCTTATAAATCAAGATTGACTTTGTTCAGCCTCACTCTGAGTTAGCAGAGGAAAAGTTGCTTTCTTCCTTGAAATGTTCTCACTACATTAATTTTATCAATGTCTTTTATGAATGAGTAGAAAGATGCTCACCTATTATATTTGAAAGTATTCTTAAGCTACTAATTAATACCTGTACAATACAATAAGTGCTGCAATAACCTTTACTCTCCCCTGTGTGACTTGGCGGCTCCTTACATGTGTCATGAACGACTTCATTGCTTCACAGCAGACTATTCTCTTCAGCAATGTTTAAAACAAACTTGTGCTGATTGTTGGAAAATGAACAGTCTCACTCAGCGCTGCCAGATGCTGACAGTAGCGGAGAGGAAAAATTCAGATAACAAATCCCAAATGTCACACAGCGTGGGTGGATTCTGGCAAAACACCCACTGAGGATGAGAGGATACTTATTGTTTATTAAAGCTTTTTTTAGGGAATGCTTTTTAAATCATAGCCCAGCTCATCGGGATAAATGGGATACTTTGTAAGTAACCATTTGCAGATACAGCTGCTGGCCATTAGCGATGTGATTTAAAAGTAATATCTGTTGAATCTGCCCTCTTTGAAACATCAAATCCCACAGATTGGGTATACAAGATGCACTTCTATGATTCAAATAAGATGTAGGCAATGTCCACGCCTTCTAAGCACTGATACATAGCTGGCAAGACCAAATCTAAAAGACAAGTGCAATGGCTTACCAAGAGTAAGAGTCTGTGAGTGAGAGTGGTGCCCTCTGCAGGGGCTGTCAGCAGCTTATAACTGATGTGACAAACAGCAACGTTTTTTTAAGGTTTAGTATAGCTTTAAATGCAGACTGCTGCCCTTATATTTCTTGTACCTCCTTAATTTATTCCAAACAAACTGCTTTTTCATCTGTATATGTGAAAGCGCTGATGTGCACCAGACGATTTGTTCTTGGCAATATTTAAAGGTTTCTGTGAACGATTGTAAAAGAGTGGATTGATGTTTTGTTTGTCTCATTCACATGCACGAGGGCACACATGTGCGCACGGTTGACGCAAAACACAATCCTGCCACTGTTTTCACATTCCACTGCAAGCTAGTAAACATGGATAAAAAACAATTCAAACATTTAAGAAAATATTGCTTTGCAAATGTTTTATGAGGGAGAAAATTTACTCAACACGGGTAATGTAAACATAACTTTTGCTTGTTTATAAGAAAAGCCCCAGGGCACCGTTAGGGTGAGACCTTATAGATATATACATGGAAAAGTTATGTCTAGAAACTGCACAACAGCCCTTGTGAGATTTCAAAGAGATAAATGTAATTTGTCTTACATGAGATTGTTTTATCTTTCCTCTCCTTCTTTCATGCTAAATAAGTCATAAAAAGATTTACACTATAAATACACTGCTCAAAAAAATAAAGGGAACACTGAAACGACACAATGTAACTCCAAGTCAATCACACTCCTGTGAAATCAAACTGTCCACTTAGGAAGCAACACTGATTGACAATCAATTTCACATGCTGTTGTGCAAATGGAATAGACAACAGGTGGAAATTATAGGCAATTAGCAAGACCCCCCCAATAAAGGAGTGGTTCTGCAGGTGGTGACCACAGACCACTTCTCAGTTCCTATGCTTCCTGGCTGATGTTTTGGTCACTTTTGAACGCTGGCGGTGCTTTCACTCTAGTGGTAGCATGAGACGGAGTCTACAACCCACACATGTGGCTCAGGTAGTGCAGCTCATCCAGGATGGCACATCAATGCGAGCTGTGGCAAGAAGGTTTGCTGTGTCTGTCAGCGTAGTGTCCA